>NC_142021.1:6689829-6937329 GCF_049901735.1 Notechis scutatus | reverse complement strand
GTACACACCAACATGTATACACAGTGGTGTGTCCCAGTCAATCCCAGTCAATTTTTTAAAAGGTGAGATCCAATGCAATACACACACACACCACACACACACCAACATATATACACAGTGGTGTGTCCCAGTCAATCCCAGTCAATTTTTAAAAAGGTGAGATCCAATGTAATACACACACACACACACACACACACCAACATATATACACAGTGGTGTGTCCCAGTCAATCCCAGTCAATTTTTAAAAAGGTGAGATCCAGTGCAACACACACACACACACACACACACACACACACAGTGGTGTGTCCCAGTCAATCCCAGTCAATTTTAAAAAGTGAGATCCAATGTCACACACACACACACACACACCAACATATATACAGTGTGCCCAGTCAATCCAGTCAATTTTTAAAAGGTGAGATCCAGTGCAATACACACACACACACACACACACACACACAGAGTGTATATATGTTGGTGCGTGTACTGTGTATGTTGGTGTGCAATACACACTCGCGTGTGTGTGCGTGCGTGCGTGCGTGTGTGTACTCACCAACATATATAAAGTGTGTCTTTGTGTCTCGCACTGGATCTCACCTTTTTAAAAATGGACTGGGACTGAGCTCGTGGAAGGGGCAAAACTGAATAACAGAGTTGGAAGGGACCTTGGAGGTCTTCTAGTCCAACCCCCTGCTTCCACCCATTGCTTCTTGTCCTGCCTTCAGGTGCTTTGGAGAATAGCTTGACTCCCTCTTCTTTGGGGCAGCCCCTAATATACTGGACGACTATCATATCGCCCTATTGGAAGATAAGAAATCTTAAAAGAAAAGAAGAGAAATCTTAAAACATTAGAAGGGGAAGGAAAATTCCCCTAAAAGTAAGGAGAGGTGAAAACACAAGCAGGGTCAGCTCCATTAGCCCCGGCCTTTGCATGGGGATACAGAAAAAGCCTACAAATTAGCTAAAATCCTTTCCCATGGAAATCAAATAGATGGCCAGCTATATAAAAACTTGTGAAAAGCAAACCAAAAGGCATGGCAGGAAACGTAGGATATTGCAACCTAATGCAACAAGCAGCTACAAAGTGAACTTTTATCAAACACAGAATGACGGAGTTGAAAGGGGACCTTGGGGGTCCTCTAGCTCAACCCCCCCTATACCATTTCAGACAAATGGCTGTCCAATCTCTTTTTAAAAACCTCCAGTGATGGAGCACCCACAACACCCAAAGGGAAGTTGTTCCACAGATTGGTGCCGGCCTCTGAAAAACAACAACAACAACATGAACGTCTTATATTTGCAATGCTTATTGGAATGGTTTAGAGCCAGAAGATGACCAAAGCCTGGAATTGGTCACCATTCAATATTTGAAAAATATTAAATATAAAAAAAAAAAGAATTGAGGAGGAAATTGAATAATGAAATTACTAGGTATGTCTAACTGATGTGGTGGTTGGCATTAGGAGAGAGCATTGAAAGAGTCTCCAGTTCAAGCAGAGGTTGGGCTAGATGACCTCCAAGGGCCCTTCCAACTCTTGTTATTCTATGCCAGAGGTCTTCAAACTTGGCAACCTTAAGACTTGTGGACTTCTGGGAGTTGAAGTCCATAAGTCTTAAAGTTGCCAAGCTTGGAGACCTCTCTGTTCTATGCTGTGTTATTCTATGTTCCATGCAGTGCTGATTGAAACAATTTTAAGAGCCAGAAGGTTACCAAATATTGGAATTTGTCAACATTCAACCGTTTGGCCAGATTTAAATCACCCCATTTCCAATTCCCTCTTCTTCCCTCTCTCCTTTGGCTGTCAAGGCAGTGAAATTAACTATTATTGACAGCTGGGTCAATCCAGAGGATCACATCTGGAAGTTTAGAGGAAGAGTGAGAAAATTCAAAAGGAGCGCATAATTGGCCCAACGGCAATGAGAGTTTCCCTGTAAAATGCCCTGTAAAACTCTACCTATGAACCGAACTATTCATAGGATGAGGTATGCGTGTATTTGTGTGCGTGCATTTGTACACACGTGTTAAAAACTACCTACGTTTGGGCAGGAAGGGAATGTTGCTATTTTCCTGAAATTTGCACTCAGGAATCCTTGCAGCGAGACGGGATCTGGCCCAGATGATAAGATGTGTCATGATATTGCAATGTGAGCTCTGCTCGATTTTGTGCTCGTGTGCGTTGTTGCAACACGCACACCGTTGGGGCGGAATTTGCAGGGTTACAGATGGGTGCAAATTTGTCATCTCTCGCCCTTTTCTACTCTCAGATACGCCCAGGACTGAATTTATCTCTCTCTCTCTCTCTTTTTCTTTTCTGTCCATGTTAGATCTTCAACTTGGCTTGACAAAATACAACAGTGATGTCAGCATCGTGTTATGCTGAAAAAATACATTATGATCCAGGCTTCGTACAGTCACCTGGTTCACAATATGTCAAAAGAAGTTCCCTTGGGCTACGGGAAAAGGGTTGCCTTCCGGGTTGAAATGTATGCAGGGGGTCCTTGACTTAACAACAGTAGATTTAATGACCGCTTGAAGTTACAGTGGTACTGAGAAAAGGGACTTATGGCTGTTTTTCACAACTTACAACGGTTGCAGCAACGGGGTCAAAACACAGGCGCTGGGCCACTGACTCGTATTTATGGTGGTTGCAGTGGGGGGTGGTGTTATGTGATCCCCTTTTGGGACCTTCTGACAAGCAAAGTCAACGGGGAAGTCAGAGTTCACTTAACAACCATGTTTCTAATTCAACAACTGCAGTGATTCACTTAACGGCTATGGCAAGAAAGATTGTAAAATGGGACAAAAACCCTTTCCTTCTCTTCCCGTCCCAGCCCTCCCTTTCCTTTCATTTCCTTCCCCTCTCCCTTTCTTTCTTCCTTTCCTTCTTCCTTCCGTTCCCCTCCCCTCTTTTCCTTCCCTTTCCTTCCCGTCCCTCTCCCTTTCTTTCTCTTCTCCCTTCCCTTCCTTCTCCCTTTCCTTTCCTTCTCCCTTTCCTTTCCTTCTTCCTTCCCTTTCCTTCTCCCTTCCCTTTCTTCTCCCTTTCCCTTCCCTTCTTCCTTCCCTTCCTTCTCCTCCTTCCTTCCTTCTTCCTTCCTTCTTCCTTCCTTTCCTTCTCCCTTTCCTTTCCTTCTCCCCTTTCCTTTCCTTCCTTCCTTCCCTTTCCTTCTTCCCTTCCCTTTCTTCTCCCTTCCCTTTCCTTCTCCCTTCCCTTTCTTCTCCCTTCCCTTTCCTTCTCCCTTCCCTTTCCTTCTCCCTTTCCTTTCCTTCTTCCTTCCCTTTCCTCCCTTTCCTTTCCTTCTCCTTTCCTTTCCTTCCTTCTCCTTCCCTTTCTTTTTCCTTTCCTTCTCCCCCTTCCCTTTCCTTCCCTTCCCTTTCCTTCTCCCCTTCCCCTTTCCTTCTCTTCCTTCCCTTTCCTTCTCCTTCCTTTCCTCCCTTTCTTCTCCTTCCCTTCCCTTTCCTTCTTCCCTTCCCTTTCCTTCTCCCTTCCCTTTCCTTCTCCCTTCCCTTTCCTTCTCCCTTCCCTTTCCTTCTCCCTTTCCTTTCCTTCTTCCTTCCCTTTCTTCTCCTCCCTTTCCTTTCCTTCTCCCTTTCCTTTCCTTCTCCCTTCCCTTTCCTTCCTCCCTTCCCCTTCCTTCCTTCCTTCCCTTTCCTTCTCCCTTCCCTTCCTTCTCCCTTCCCTTTCCTTTCCTTCTTCCTTCCTTTCCTTTCCTTCTTCCCTTCCCTTCCCTTCTCCCTTCCCCCTTTCTTTTCCTTCCCTTCGCTTTCCTTCCCTTCATCTTTGAATCTGCCCTTAGTTCAGTGGCTGAATTCCCATTTTTCAAAATCTCCAACTTCATCCTCTGTTCTTCCAAAGATGTTGGGAGTAAGTCTTTAAACATAAATAACAACTTAAGTGAAAAACAACAACAACCCTGAAACATTGTGCAGCAGGGCCTGAAAAGACTATTAACCGATTGATTATCACAGAAGCTTTCATGGACCATTGTTGGGGTGGATAACCCAAGTTTAGAAGGAAGCAATTTCTCTTCTTAGAGGGAAGAGGCGTTCTTTCGTAAGCAACGTTGAGAGTTAGCCACAGTTTATTTATTCCTTCCTTCTTTTCTTTCAGGGGGAGAAAGGGTTAATTGTACTGCTGGAGATATCCCCCACTATCTGGGGTACCTTCCATCTCCTTGTCTTGACCTCTTGACCGGGAAGGGGGATGCAGTGGGGAACTTATCAGCATACACTCTAATCAGGGGTGTTTAATGGAATTCTTCGCATTCCTACAATCCTACAGCCCCGTCAGTTGAATGAAGAGCAAAAAAAAACCTCCCAAAACAAAAAAACAAACCACCCTCTTACAGGTTGCTTTTGAACTCTCTTCACTCTGCAATGCTCCCTGGGTGTAGTTTTTCTCCCTAATACTAATCCACCCCAGGCTGTAATTCCCCAATCCTTTTCTTTGCTCAGTTCTCACCATCTAAGGTTGATTAGGCAAAAAAAAAAAAAGGCAAGGCAGTCCTAGGTTGCATCAAGAAAGGAAGGAAGGAAGGAAGGAAGGAAGGAAGGAAGGAAGGAAGGAAGGAGGAGGAAGGAAGGAAGGAAGGAAGGAAGGAAGGAAGGAAGGAAGGAAGGAAGGAAGGAAGGAAGGAAGGAAAGAAAGAAAGAAAGAAAGAAAGTATCAGATAGAGCTGCCCCTTCTCTTGAAGGTCTTCTAGTCCAGCCTACTGCTCAAGCAGGACACCCTATACCATTTCAGACAGGTGGCTGTCCAGTCTCTTCTTAAAAACCTCCAGTGATGAAGCACCCACAACTTCTGGTGGCAAGCTGTTCCACTGGTTAATTGTCCTCCTTGTTAGGAAGTTCCTCCTTAATTCCTGGTTGCTTCTCTCCTTGATTAGTTTCCATCCATTGTTTTTTTGTCCTGCCTTCTGGGGCTTTGGAAAATAATTTGTGACCCACCCAACCCTCTTCTTTGTGGCAGCCCCTCAAATACTGGAAGACTGCTATCATGTCACCCCTAATTCTTCTTTTCTCTAAACTAGCCAAACCCAAATCAACAGAGAGCTAGTTTCAAGATCACAGGATTAATATATACTGGTTTATATTGCACTGGAGAGACCACCCTTGGAAGTATAATATGTAAGATAATATGATGTAATTATGTTATATAACTGAATATAAGGAAATGAATTGTATGATCCCAGGTTTGTTAAAATAGAGATTTGCTCGATAAGGAATATATACATTTTTAGTTGGGTGTAATAACGATACAATAATTACACAATATAACATAATATAATATGTATAGTTGACTTATGTAATACGAATGTATGTTTGGAAGGGAAGACAACTGATATTGTGACATTGCACGAAAGAAATGTACCAACCGACACACTGTATTTTGGAAGATGGTTTTATGTTGATGTTTTATGTTTGTGCTTGTTAGTGTTCGTCTTTAAAAATATATATATATACAACTTTATAAAAAAAAAAGAAGAAGACTGCCTCCAGTTCTGGTCACCATGATACAAAAAAAGTTGTTGAGACTTTGGAAAGAGTGCAGAGAAGAGCAATGAAGAAGATTGGGGACTGGAGGCTACATCATAGGATGAATGGCTAAGGGAACTACTAGGTATGTCTAGTCTAATGAAGAGAAGGACTAGGGGTGACATGATAACAGTCTTCCAGTATCTGAGAAGTTGTCACAGAGAAAAGACTCTAGAAAGAGTGCAAAGAAGAGCAACAAACAGGGTTAGGAGACTGGAGCATAAACATATAAAGAACGGTTGCTGGAATTGGGTATGTCTAGTTTGATGCAAAGAAGGACTAGGGGAGACATGACAGCAGTCTTCCAATATCTCAGGGGCTGCCCCAAAGAAGAGGGAGTCAAGCTATTCTCCAAAGCACCTGAAGGCAGGACAAGAAGCAAAGGATGGAAACTAATCAAGGGGAGACGCAACCTAGAATTAAGGAGGAATTTCCTGCCAGTGAGAACAATTAACCAGTGGAATCACTTGCCTCAAGAAGTTGTGAATGCTCCAACACTGGAGGTTTTCAAGAAGAGACTGGACACCATTTGTCCAGGAAGGTATAGGGTCTCCTCCTTGAACAGGGGGTTGGACTTGAAGACCTCTGTGGTCCCTTCAACTTCTGTTATTCTGTTAAAAAAATGAAGGTGGGTGGCTATGACTGCAATGGGGAAAAAATGTAACCCAACCTCGGTTGATATTCTGGTCTCCACTGCTTAGGCTGACTTCCTTTAACAGATTAACAGAGTTGGAAGGGGCCTTGTAGATCATCTAGTCCAACAGCCCCACCCAAGCAGGAGACCCTACACCATTTCTGACAGATAGCAGTCCAGTCTCTGAAAGTCTCCAGTGCTTCCTGACTTGGGAAAGGGAAAGAGATAAACAGAGAAGGAAGGAAGGAAGGAAGGAAGGAAGGAAGGAAGGAAGGAAGGAAGGAAGGAAGGAAGGAAGGAAGGAAGGAAGGAAGGAGATAAACAAAGGGAGGGATAAGAACAAAAGGAAAGAAGTAAAGAGGGAAGGGAATACAAAAGGAAGGGATGGAGGGAGGATAAGAATAGAATAGAATACTTTATTGCCCAAGTGTGACAAGGAATTTGTCTTGGTGCAAATACTCTCAGTGTACATAAAAGAAAAGATACATTCATCAAGAGTCAAGAATCATCAGGTACAACACATAGTAATAGTCATAGGGTACAATAAGCAATAAAATCATATTAGGAAGCAGTCAATATAAACCGTAAGTATACAAGCGACAAAGTTACAGCTACATAAAAAGGAAAGAAGGGAAAGAGATAAAGGGAGGGAGGGAGGGGATAAAGAGGGAAGGAAGGAAGGAAGGAAGGAAGGAAGGAAGGAAGGAAGGAAGGAAGGAAGGAAGGAAGGAAGGAAGTTAAGGGGGGTCCAAGCCACATTATTCCCCAAACCAGAAGAAACTAACTATATGTTGAGATCCTGTAACTTTTTTATATTCCGCCTTTGAGCTGCCCAAAGTTTTATGATAAACAAATCTGGTGGCCTCCAAATTGCTCTCTCTCCTTCTTTTTCCTCCTTCCTTCCTCCCTGCCTCTTCCCCTTTACACTTTATCACGGCATCTTTGCATGGTGGAACAAAAGGTAGGTTAAGACATCTGATGTGACCGGCAAGATGGCCAAAACCAGAGGTATCTGGCCCGAAAAAGGACATTTGTTCTCCATCAAACTCTTGTTGTGTTTAAAAGGAGAGGAATAGATTTGGAAGGAGAAGCCATATATCTTAGGGTTTTTTTTTTTCTCTCCCCTTCCCTCCTCCACTTTGATTGATTAATTCCAGTCTCTTCAGATCTCTGCCTGTTCCCACAAACCTGGAATCTCAGGATTGTTTGATTAAGTCCTGGTTACCATGACAATCCAAATGCCTCTGGGCAGGTTGACCTTTGGCTCCATTCAATTCCCCCAAAGGACTGGACATGCCATAGAAAAGAATCTTCTTCATGCTTGCCTCAATTGCTGGCTTCAAACTGGCCAATCCAGGCGTGGACTAAACAATTTAAAAACAATCCGAAGCCTTCAGGCTCAATAAAGGTGGAATTTGGTAGCCAAGTCTTTTCCTTCTCCTATTAGCCTGTTAAAAGATCAAGGCATTCCTTGCAAGCGCTGTGTTGTTTTTTTTAAATAAAATTCAGAATAACCCAATTTAGTACAAAATTGTTTCATTAGCTGCTGGTTACATTTTCCCAAGTCAGATTTGTGAAGAATCAATAGAAAAGGATGTCATTGCAGCGCAAACTTTACGCCATTTATAAAAAGGATAAAAGAGGGCTGATCATGGATTAAATTTGTATCCTGCCATCCAGCCCCACCAGATGAAAAAAGAGGCTTTTGTTACATACACGGGGGAAAAAAATATTAAAAAAATAGGTAATTAAAAGCAGCATAATTAAAACATAATTAAAAAGTAAACCACATACTGCTCACTCTCTAATATCTCCATCTCCATCTCTTTCCCTCAACGGTCTCAGCAAAACAAAAATTGAAATAAGCTTAATTTTCGGAGACTGTAAATGAGAAAGAGAGGATACCAAATTCTTTCTCAGTATTTCTGGCTGACATAAATTTGTCTGGAAAGAGTGCAGAGAAGAGCAACAAAGATGATTAGGAGGCTGGACATGAAAGTAGCAATAGAAACAGCAATAGAAACACACACACATATATATATTATTTTATTTGTCAATCACTTATAAGATAATAGGTATGTATGTATGTATAAACATGAGTAAGAATACAGGAAATAGGTACAAATAAATGGGGACAATAGGACAGGGATGGGAGGCACGATGGTGCACTTATTATTATTATTATTGTTGTTGTTGTTGTTGTTGTTGTTTTGTTGTTATTTTTGTTATTATTATTATTAATATTATTATTATTATTCCTCTCTAAGCGGTTTACAGAGTCAGCCTCTTGCCCCCAACAATCTGGGTCCTCATTTTACCGACCTCGGAAGGACGGAAGGCTGAGTCAATCTTGAGCCTGGTGAGACTCGAACTGCCAAACTTCTGGCAGTCTGCAATCAGCAGAAGTAGCCTGCAGGACTGTATTCTAAGCATTGGGCCACTACAGTAAAGTCCAGTTGCAGGAATTGGGTATATTTAAGGTAAAGGTTCCCCTCACACATAATACGTGCTAGTCGTTTCTGGCTCTAGGGGCCGGTGCTCCTCTCTGTGACAAAGCCAAAGAGCCAGCGGTATCCGAAGACGTCTCCGTGGTCATGTGGCCAGCAGGACTAAATGCCTTCGAAGGCACAGGGAATGCCGTTACTTTCACAAACCTAACAAAATCCAAAACGTAAATAAATGTCCTTCAATGCCTCCAACATGGCCCCTCTGTTCAATAATTCTCAGTAGGAGATAAAACGTACTCAAAAATAGTCCTCAAAAGAAAGCAGTACAGTCCGAACTTAATGAGCAGAGAGAGGTGAAATAAAAAACCAAACAAACTATAATGAAGGAATTTCCACAACGGACCAGGAGAAGTAATTACCAAATTCAAGGAGATAACAAGGCACAGTCTGTTGGAAGGACGCCAACCAAGATAACTTCAGCCCAAAGTAACACACACTTTGCTTCTGGCAGCGCTGTGTTTTAACCATCTCTCTTATATACTATTCTCCCCAGCTGCAACCAATGAGGGGGATCATGGCCGCTTCCTCTCTCGTAAGCCAAGTTATTTCCTTTTCCGTTCCTCCCTGTATGCCCTAGGATGAAGAGGGGATGGGCCTGGTTCTGCTTCTGACTGCCCAGCCAGCCTCTGCCCTTCTCCAGCCTCCTCCACAACCTCCGGAGCCACACCTCCACTCCCTGTGGACTGTTCCTCCTCTCCCTCACAGTCCAACTCTAACAAGGGCGTGACACCTTCCCACCAAAGTGGCTCCTATTTTTCTACTTGCATTTTTACATGCTTTCGAACTGCTAGGTTGGCAGAAGCTGGGGCAAGTGACGGGAGCTCAATCCGTGACGCGGCGCTAGGGATTCGAACCGCCGAGCTGCCGACCTTGTCTAGTTTCATGAAGAGAAGGTATGTCTAGTTTAATGAGAAGAAGGACTAGGGGGTGACATGATAGCAGTGTTCAAATATTTGAGGGGATGCCACAAAGAAGACAGGGGTCAACCTATTTTCCAAAGCATCAGAAGGCCAGAGAAGAAGCAATGGATGGAAACTAATCAAGGAGTGATGCAACCTGGAACCAAGGAGAAATTTCTTGACAGTGAGAACAATTCATCAGCGGAAAGACGTACCATCAGAAGTTGTGGGTGCTCCATCACTGCAGGTTTTCAAGAAGAGATTGGACAGTCATTTGTGGTGTGGGGCCTCCTTCTTAAAGTAGGGGGTTGCAATGGAAGACCTCCTTCCAATTCTCTGAGTAGGTCATGTCAAGTCATTAGTTTGCATGAGTTTATCTGATGTGTAAACGGTCTTCAGAAATGTTGCAATCGAAGCAGTCAAATCTAAGCCACGCGTGGCCCTATGAAACCAGTTGACTCACCTCTCAAGTCCTGACTATTGAAAACATCAAAGCAGAATAGCAGAATTGGAAGGGACCTTGGAGGTCTTCTAGTCCAAGGTGCTGTGGCCTAGAGCTGGAGCTCTCGCCTCACAATCAGGAGGCCGGGAGTTCGATCCTAGGTAGAGGCTAATATTTGGAATAGACTCTCCTGCTCAAGCAGGGGGTTGGACTAGAGGACCTCCAAGGTCCCTTCCAACTCCGTTATTCTATGTCTAGTCCAATCCGCTGCTCAGGCTTGGGAAAGTGGACTCGGAGATGCTTTTTAGGAGATTCAAAAGCTTGCTCTCCTTTCGATCCTTGCATTTCTGATGGACACTCTCTCCCCCTTCATAATCTGGGAGAAATCAGTGTTTTCTCCCCTTTATTTTACTCACTTCCATGAAAGATTACTCACTGGATATGTTAGCTACTGCTCTTGAACAATCTTACTCCAATTGCAAGCCCTGCTGACAAATATAGTGATTTAAAACCAAACTAATTTCAAAGTTCTTTGATCATGCTTAGAACAACCTTTCAGCTAGTCAAAACAGACAGTTCAGACTCCAACTTCCCTTTTAATATAAATTTTAAGGTAAGGTGAAAGTGTTCTGATCTTAAAATTGGAGCCTTGGAAATCTTGTTCCTGTTCCACTTTCAAGATTACTGTCTACCTCGCTGAGGGCTTGATCGTTATCCCTTTAAATTGAAATATCCTCCAGTCTAAGCTGTGGCTAAAATGGGTTTTCCTGGCATGAACTGTATTTAACAGGAAGAACGTTTAAATTGTTGTGTTACCAAGGAGGGTGATAAGCGGCAGTTCTGCCAAAGAAAGTAATTGTGTGGATTCATTTTGTTGCACATTTGAAAATTGTTGCTCTGTGGTCCTGTTTTACGGTCCTGAATGGTTTTATGAGGAAATATTTGGGGTATACATTTAATAAGAGGTACAATTGAATAAAACTATGGAAGCATAAAGGGGGAGGGGGAAGGAGGAGGAGGAAAAGGAGGAGGAGGAAAAGGAGGAGGAGGAGGAGGAGGAGGAGGAGGAGGAGGAGGAGGAGGAGGAGGAGGAAAGATGAAAAGAAGGAGGAGGAGAAGGAAAAGAGAAGGAGGAAAAGGAGGAGGAGAAGGAAAGAAGGAGGAGAAAAAAGAGGAGGAGGAGGAGGAGAGAAGGAGAAGAGAAGAAGTAGGAGGAAAAGGAGGAGGATGAGAAGGAAAGGGAGGAGGAGGAGGAGAAGAAGAAAAGAAGGAGAAGGAGAGGAGAAGGAGGAGGAGGAAAAGGAAAGAAGAAAAGGGAGGAGGAGGAGAAGGAAAGAAGGAGATCAAACATGTGGAATGTCTTGCCTCCAGAAGTTGTGGAAGCTCCATCAGTGAAGGCTTTCCAAAAATTGGTTGGACAACCATTTGACCGGAATGGGATAAAACTCCTGCCTTGAGCAAGGGGTTGGAATAGAAAACCTCCAAGGTCCCTTCCAACTCCTTTGTTCCATGGTCTATGTTCTATCTCAAGGGTCTTCAAACTTGGGAAGTTTAAGACTTATGGACTTCAACTCTCAGAATTCCTGAGCTAATAGGACTGGAGGAGGAATTTTGGGAGTTGAAGCCCACAAGTCTTAAAGCTGTCAAGTTTGAAGGCCGATCTATCTATCTATCCATCCATCCATCCATCCATCCATCCATCCATCTATCCATCTATCCATCTATCCATCTATCCATCTATCCATCTATCCATCTATCCATCTATCCATCTATCCATCTAGCTATCTATCAAGGGACTTCAAACTTGGGAAGTTTAACACTTGTGGACTTCAACTCTCAGAATTCCTGAGCTAACAGGACTGGAGGAGGAATTCTGGGAAGTTGAAGCCCACAAGTCTTAAAGGTGTCAAGTTTGAAGACCCCCGTTCTATCTTGATAGCTGGAATTTCAAGTATTGCTAAGCCAACATAACTGAATGGTGTCAGGCGGGAGAAAAGAAGTCAAAGCTTGACCAGAAATAGTGGGTATCTCAATATTGTTTAAGTAACCATCCATTCTTCTTCAGAATAAGGCCTTCGGAAATGAATCAAAACTTACTTCAAAGGAGAGTTTTGGGGTCTACTCTTGCAAGGACCAAAAGGGGTTGGGCTAGAAGACCTCCCAGGGTCCCTTCCAACTCCTTTATTCCATGCTCTGTTTTCCAACAGACCTCCCCTTCCCCAACCTCCCACCAACTCATTCCTGGCATACATTCTGCATTCTTCTTCTTTTTTTTTCAGTTCTCATCCCTATTCAGGCTCAGTTTCCTTTCAGGTATGAGTGGTGAGTTCAAAGGAAACCTACATGTTGGAAGCATCCCAGAGCAGGCGCCGAAAAGCCTGGGAAACCTGAGCGTTTTTCGTCCTTGCTTATGAACCATGACATCTGTGCCGACCCCCGGGGTCAGAGGTCACCGGAGGGTTGAGCAGTTTCCTCTTTCACCACCAATAGAGACCTTGGCTGGAAGTAAATTATGTGCCCGTTTAAGGAAATAATTTGAAACACTCTTGTAATTATAATAAATTTTGCTGTTTACATTTTAATCTTCAACCCTTTTACCCCTTTCCGTTCTGAGGCAAGGGGTGGGCCGGGGGAGGGGTGGGGGTGGGGAGAAAAGAAACAGGCCCCTCCGATCTGCACATGGTCGGAGCGAAGAAGATGGAAGAAGGGGAAGGTGGTTTAGATATTCCTCTGAAATTCCATTCTCTCACCCTGCGGAAACGCAAAGAGGGCTTCGGAGCTGGTTTCATTCAGAGTTCATTGAGGAGGGTTCTAGGTGTGCATCGACAGAGGGATAAAATCAAGATCCCGTGAAGTGTTAATACCACTTGGTAAAACCACACTTGGAAATACTGCATCCAGTTGTGGTTGCCGCGACGTAAAAAAAGGATGTTGAGGCTCTAGAAAGAGTGCAGAGAAGAGCAACCAGGATGAGGAGGGGACTGGAGGCTAAAACATCTGAAAAACGGTTGCTGAAAAATTGGGTATGTCTAGTTTGATGAAAAGAAGGACATGATGGCAGTGTTCAAATATTTGAGGGGCTGCCCCAAAGTAGAGGGAGTCAAGATACTCTCCAAAACACCTGAAGGCCAGACAAGGAACAATGGGTGGAAACTAATCAAGGAGAGAAGCAACTTAGAACTAAGGAGAAATTTCCTGAACAATTAATCAGTGGAACAACTTTCCTCCAGAAGTTGTAAATGCTCCAACAGTGGAAGTTTTAAAGAAGAGATTGGATCATCATTTGTCTGAAGTGGTGTAAGGTTTCCTGCCTAGGCAGGGGGTTGGACTAGAAGACCTCCAAGGTCCCTTCCAGCTCTATTCTGATTGATATTGATATTCTCCTGTTGGGTTGTCCTACACAATTTAATCAGCCTCCAGGAGTTGTGGGTGCTCTTTCTCACTGGAAAAATGTCCGTGGAGTCATTCCACGGTTACTTCTAGTGTGTATTACTAGTGGACCGTAAACACGGATAATCCTCGGACTTACACACAAGACCGTTCAAAGTAACAACGGAAAAAAAGGAGCTTATGACCGCTACACTTACGACCTTTGTAGCATCCCCATAATCATGTGACCCAAATTCAGAGACTTGGCAACAGACTCCGATGCATGATGGTTGCTGTGTCACAAGGTCATATATGATTCCCCTTTTGTGACTTTCGGATCAGCAAAATGAATGGGAAAGCCAAGTTCACTTAACAACTGAGTTACTAAGTTATCCACTTGGCAAGAAAGATCATAAAATGGGACAGATAACAGATAATCAGAGTTGGAAGGGACCTTGTAGGTCATCTAGTCCAACCCCCTGCCCAAGCGGGAGACCCTACACCATTTCTGACAGAAGGCAATCCAGTCCCTTCTTGAAAGTCTCAAGTGATGAAGCTCCTACAACTTCTGAAGGCAACTTCTGTTCCATGGGTTGATGGTTCTCACTGTCAGAAAGTTTCCCCTCATTTCTAGGTTGAATCTCTCCTTGGTCAGTTTCCATCCATTGATCCTTGTCTGGCCTTCAGGTGCTTTGGAAAATAGCTTGACCCCTTCCTCCTTTCTGTGGCAGCCCCTCAAATATTGGAAGGCTGCTATCATGTCTCCCCTGGTCCTTCTCTTCACTAGACTAGCCATGCCCAGTTCCTGCAACCGCTCTTCGTATGTTTTAGCCTCCAGTCCCCTAATCATCCTGGTTCCTCTTCTCTGTACTTTTTCTAGAGTCTCAACATCTTTTTTATAGCGTGGTGACCAAAACTGGATGCAGTACTCCAGGTGTGGCCTTACTAAGGCTTTATGGAGTGATATTAATGCCTCACTTAATCCAGATTGTATCCCTCTGTTAGTGCAATTTAGGATTGCGTTGGCTTTTTTGGCGGCGGCTGCTACACCCTGCTGAATCGAAAGACGGCATATGCTGGCGCTCCTTTTCAAAGTCTAAAGTTGAACCCCAAACCTGTTCGGAATATCAGGCTGGCATTTGGCCACATCTGGTTCCCCAGTGTACATTAAGAATTAAGAAGTGCTGCTGGAGGGAGAGGTGACTTAACGTGGATATTATCCAATCAGAAACCCGTTTCAGATTCCAAGCTTTGGCTTATTGTGGCTTCTTTGCTGTTTAAGAGGAGCTACCCCAGCAGAGTCCGAAGAAGTAGTTTTATCTTTTGAACGAAAGATTTCTCCCTCTTTCATTGACATTCGCTTACAAGTGACATGCTGGCATCAATTGGGTGATTTACCATCACTACCCCAACATTCCATCTCCTAACAGAAAATTTTCTGTGGGTTGGTTTGAAAAAAAAAATTTTTTTAGGGATACATTGGAGTTTGGTTTCCAAAATGGGGAGCTTTTCTTACTGGGGAGCCTTGTCCGTGACTTGGGACACAGAATAACAGTTGGAAGGGACTTTGAAGGTCTTCTAGTCCAGCCCCCCCGCTCAAGCAAGAGAACCTATATACCATTCCAGACAAATGGCTGTCCAGTCTCTTCTTAAAAGCCTCCTGTGATGGGGCACCTACAATTTCTGAAGGCAAGCTCTTCTACTGAATAATTGTTTTCACTCTCAGGAAATTTCTCCTTTAGTTCTAGGTTGCTTCTCTCCTTGATTAGTTTCCATCTGTTATTTTTGGTCTTGTCTTTTGTTCTCTTTCTGTACTCTTCATATCCCATTCATGCCCAGAATGAAATAATCAAGAAAATACATCCTTGAAGCGGGGAGAAACTTAATCCTTTAGCCACTTGGTTAGGAACTCTTATTCCGAATAACAGAATAACGGGGTTATTCTGAGGGGGACTTTGGAGGTCTTCTAGTCCAACCCCGCTGTACAAGCAGGAAACCCTATACCATTTCAGACAAATGCCCTATCCATTGTCTTCTTTAAAAATCTCCAGGAATTGAGCAAGCACAATTTCTGGAGATACTGATTAATTGTCCTCACTCTTAGGAAATTTCTCCTTTAGTTCTAGGTTGCTTTTTTCCTTAGAAAAGTTTCCATCCGTTGCTTCTTGTCTTGCCTCCTGGTGAAGTCAAGTATTCTTGACTTGGGACTGAGAAGAAAGCGGTGATGTTCGCTTTTTTTAAACACTCATTGATGACAATGTTATCCCCCTTTCTGCTTTTCAGTTGGAGAGTTCTTACATTCACAAAATTGTTATGAATTCTCCTCAGCCATCTTGGCTGAAATGGATCTCATTTATTATTTTGATTCATTCATTCCACTTCTACAGCCACCCAATTCGATCAAGGGACTCTGGGTTCATTCTCAATTCTCTATGGATATTTCTTGTTACCTGAATCGTGCTTCATTGGTGGGCAGGTTTCCTTTCAAATTTTGGAGGGCAGCAATCATATCTTGAGGCTGCGTTCCTCCCTTACCAAGGAAATTTTAAAAAATATTCCTCTGGTTTCTAACCCTCCATTCCAGGGGATTAAAATCACAACGGACAAATATGATTCTAAGTATTGATGAAGTCTCTCTAGTCACCCAGGCAAAGGTGTCTGAAGATTGAAGCATGGCAACTGGACAAATTCTTGTTAGCTTGATGTTAGCTTGATGTTAGCTTGACATGTTTCGATGCTCATCCAAGCGCACTTAAAATCATAACTGACTTTGTCTGACTGATGAAAGTCAAAGGAAGTCAGTTATGATTTTAAGTGTCTAATTAATGGGATGTTTAATTTTTTGGCTTCTTAGGAGTGAGCAATGCTTCGCTTTCAGAAATGATTGAGTGGCACAGAGTAAGCAAGAGACAGATAAGATGTAACCCTTAAGATTTTAATTCAATTTGTGCTTTACTTAGGAGTAAATTTCACTGACCCTAAGACAGAAGGTCCTTATCAGCCTTGTGAGCTTCAATTCAAATAAAGAAATGAAGCAACTGTTATAATTTGACGGCATTATTATTCTGTAGAGAGAATTACATTATATTTTCTCCTTTTTCTCTCTCACTAAGGTAGATATTGCTAAGGCAGGGTGGTGATGGTGGGGTATCTCTGTGTGTGGTGTATGTGTTTCTTTTTACACTCAAGAGCTGAGAATTTGCAGGGGTAGAGATGTTCTGCCTTGGTGTAAAAGCATTAATACTAACTTGAAAGACAGAAAACTGGATTTCAACTTCCAGAATACTAACTGATCCTGAAATTTAAAATAATATATTTTATCTTTGCTTTTCAAAATGTTCACAAGTGATATGAATTCAAGAGGTATGAATTCAAAAAAAAAAATTCTGGAAAAAAAATTCACAAAATCTGTTTATTCAGACTTAACGAATGTTGTGTTTTGGGTTTGCCTAGAATGTATTAATTAAAAAGATAAGCCAAGTTTGAGAGAACATGACTTACCAATAATGTAATTCATGTATTTTTATTTTTATTTTTATTTCATTTTAGGAGTACATTTGCTTTGAACTTATGTTTCAATTGCCTAAAAAAGAGACCATTTAGCTGATTCTATGATCTCCCATTGCAAATGATTAAGCTTCTGTGTGAAAATACAATGAGGCAAAGGAACTTTTGAACAAACATTTTTGATCATCTTTAATTAATTTTAACCCATGAGCATTCAAGAAGAAAAGAGTGTTCTACCCCCCGCCCCAAGCATTCAGACACTTTCATCTGTTTAAAATTTTAAAGAATTAATTCAAAAGCAGCTGAATTTTAATCTCAACATTAGATGACAGTGGAATCCAGCTTCTACAGTTAGCAACGAAGTTTTGAAATCTCAGTCATAAAAACCCTTACTGAAGACAGACTCACAACAAAACGAATTCAGTTGGACATTCTCAATCCCACTGCAACAAATGGATCAGTTGCAAATTTGAAACTTAATTACTGTTTCAATAAAAATATTTTTTTTCTGTTTACAGCCTATAAATGAGTGTCTCAGCCTTTATTATTATTTATGATTATATTTAAAAAAATAGCAGGTAAGGAAAACAAAAGAGAGCAGAATAATTTCACTTTTTTAAAAAATTGTCATTTTAAAATTTAGGTTGCCTTTCAGCAGAGCTGATGAACGAGTTTAAAATCAAAGCTGTTTTTTTTTTTAATTGATTGAACTGCTGTGCAATTAGCTGAACATTTTAATTAATCCAAATTTTTGTTTTCTGGTTAGCTAGTTCTTTCCAGAGTTATTATCCCTCTATAGAAAAACTATTCTCCTAGTTCCAAAGGAAAAATTGGTTTTTCAGAATTGGAATCAGTTTTAAAAGTTGCATTTTATTAATATAGTAAATAGAAGTATATAAATATTTCATGTTGCTTCTCTGGTGTTATTTAAGAGCTGATAAAAAAGATACTAGCAAAAAAAATGTAGTTTCAAAAGAAAGCTTGGGGATATTAAGTCCTTGGCTGAAAAATAAGATTGAGAACTGAGTCAAATTCTGATTTTTGTTTTAAAGCTATCAGAATTGTATTAATCCTAACAATTGTGTTGTACAATTTACCTAGATATATTTTCGTTTTTTTAGTCCTGCAAATTACTCTGCCAAACAGAATAACCAAATTAAATCATTCTTGAGAAAAACATGTAAAGATTACCAAGTTCACGAATTTCCTAAAAGTTACTGCATATAGAAATTTTCTCCAGGGCTAATGAATTATATTACATAAACTCTTTTGAAATTATTTGCAAATCAGGGATCTGCTTAAAGGCTAAAATAAATTTAATAACCTCTTTCACAAATCAATGTTGAACTACACAGATATATTGTATTAACATAAGAACAAGAATGAAAGAAAAACATAAATGTTTAGTTTGTAGAATTTGCTAACACGATTTCCTAAAAAACACATTAATGTTTCAGAATACATTTTTTTGCCTTGTTTTCACTTTAAAATTCTGGAAACTCTCACTCAAAACCTTTAGGAAGGAAGAAAACAGAATAACAGGATGGAATTAAGCTGTTAAGGAATTATTTCATTTTCAGAAAGAATATTTAAGTCCTTCATACTGGTTGGAAAATATTTAAAAGAAATAATAGCTATTTCCCCCTTTCCCGTCCAATCACATTTTTAACATAAAGCATTCAAGAAGAAATTATTTAAAAAAAAAACACTTGTATTTTTACATTTTACATTTTTGGATGCAATTATGGCTCATATACTCGGATTTCTCCAGGTAGCTGTTTTTATAAAGGAATTGCTCAGAAGAAGGCCAACTTTTATCTGTATTCATAAAAAGAAACATAGTGCCTGTAGTTTTAAGCTTGTTATTAAACATTATACACCACTGAATCCCCTCCTCAAACAAGTCCTTAAATCAAAGTACACATGCAAAAGTTAAATTTAAATAAGCTGTAGCATGGGGTGAAACTAATTATTTTCCAAACTTTTCTTTTACTTTTTAAAAGCTGTCCCTGAACAGGGAAAACAACAAATATAGAACGAATCAGTTTTCCAACCTATGAAGAAAGACAAAATTCCAGCAATGGCTGGTATGGAGATAGATAGATAGATATATTTCTTCTGAAAGTTTTTCTAAAAGTTCAGATAATAGTATTTGAGCTGAACTTCAAAAGCTAACAAAACAAATGGTTTAGAGTATCCAGCTCTGGAGGGGGACACTTTTTCCAAAAGACCATTAAGGGAAGTTGAAAAAAAAAAAGTTGTGTTTCAAGAAGAAACCGGTTAATTCACTTTTATCTTTCCTTTGTCAAGGCTGGATAATATTGTTGTGAAATCAGTTGTTTTCTTCCTCTTAGTTTTTCCTTGGTTCTTCTTAGAAAGCAAGGCAAGCCTAAATATTACAGGTGAGTAAATCTATTTTAATAAAACTTAGTTATTGGGGGGTGGGGAAAAAAGAGACAGACAGGGAGAACTAGAGAGACAGAGAAAGAGATGCCGCAGAATAATTATTTCTTTTATTTTTTTTCTCCCCCCTCTACAATTTTTAATCCTCCCTCTTCCTCCAACAGAAAATAATAATAATGATAAAATAAAATAAAAAGGTTACAGGAAGGTCTGCTTAATTGAAATTGGGGTTTTGTTTTGTTTTTTTGTTTGCAATGTAAAGAAGATTGAAAAATGAAGGAAAACAACAATTAAATGGAGAGGAGACCAACACAGACACAGAGAAGCACAAATAGATTTGAATTCTTTTAAGCTCCAACATGTTTCTCGCGCCTTCCCAAAACCCCTGCCCTTGCCTTCAAGCATGTCTCCAGCTTACCTTTTTTAACACTAGTAGAAAGATTAATTTACTTTGTTGTTGTTGTTTTTTAAAAAAGAATACAACTGGCTCCTCCCCCTTCTATTTCTCACTCCCCACCCCACCCCACCCCATCCAAATTTAACTACATAAATGCCAGCCTGGGGCCTACCAAAAGCCACCAGGGTTTGTTGGCATCCCAGATGCCAAATGTAGCTGTTTCTCCCCCACACTTTTTTGTTCCAACAACGAGCAAAGAATGCATTTGCACCCCACCCCCCAGAAGAGTGCAAAGCCAGCCAAAGTATCACCCCAGTGGCTTTGCAAGGCAGGCGTGAGTGTGTCCTTGCACACTCACCGTGCAGACTGGCAAAAAGCAGAAAAGGAATTCCTCAGAGTTTTGGTGCACCCTTTGCTGCCACTGAAATGGCCATTCTTTTAGGATTCCTGGGAGGGTGGGGAAGCTGAGGTTTATTTGAGATGGAGGGAAGAGTTCTCCTTCTCCCTCCCTCCCTCTGTCTCTTTCTCCCTCCCTCTCTCCCTCTCTTTCTCCTTCTCTTTCTCTCTCTCTCCCTCTTTCTCCTTCTGTGTCCCTCCCCCTTTCTCCTTCTCTCTTTCTCCTTCTCTCTCTCTCTTTTTCCTTTCCTCTCTCCCTCTCTTTCTCCTTCTCTCTCTTTCTCTCTCTCTTTCTCCTCTCTCTTTCTCTTTCTCTCCCTCTTTCTCCTTGTCTCCCTCCCCCTTTCCCTGTCTTTCTCCTTCTTTCTTTCTCTCTTTCTCCTTCTCTCTTTCTCTTTCTCTCTCCCTCTTTCTCCTTCTCTCTCCTCCTCTCTTTCTCCCTCCCCTCTCCCTCTCTTTTCCTTCTCTCTCTTTCTCCCTCTCCCTCTCTTTCTCCTTCTCTCCCCCTCTCTTTCTCTTTCCCCCTCCCTCTTTCCCTCTTTCTCCCTCCCTCTCTTTCTCCTCTCTCTCTTTCTCTGAATCTGTTTATAACATTTACCTATCGATTTTCTTCGGTGACATGAAAGCGTTGGGGGGAAAAACCAGGCCTCCCGTGTTTAGAAAAGGGTCTGTGCCACCCACTCCGAAGGAATGCAAGCATGCAATTAGAATGGGGGGCTTAAAGAGCAGCTCCGGGGATTCTGCTCTCTCTTAAAACCCTCCCAAAAAAACCATCCAGGCTAATCAATACAGCCACTGACCTATTAACTATCTTCCCTGTACAGCACACCCACCTTCCCTTGCTGGCTGCGCTTTGTTTTTTTGCCTTTAAAGACAAGGGCAACCCAACACAACCCCCACCCCCACCTCTTCTATGGCACAGAGCAACTCACTCTAGGCATTCCCCACTAAAAAAAAACCACCTCTTTTTTGCCCCTTGGTCCTTCCTAGCAGCTCCTCCCATTCTCCCCCCTCTCGCTTTAAGAGTCTCTCTCTCTCTCTCTTTCTCCCTCTCCCTCTCACACACACACATACACGGGGACAAAAATACACATACCAGACCCATGCATCCACCTCTTGAACCAGACGGGGGCCCTTAGACTTGTAGCAAACTCATTTGGGAGCCTCATTAAATCCTGCTAAGTGCGGGCAAACTTCAAAAGGCAGCAGTGCGGGTTAGTTAGACTATCCGATGGAGGCTTGATAGGAAGGACCGAGTGTGAACATACCTTTCAAGGAGACAAAGGAAAGTAACAAAAGGGAAAGGAAAGGAAAGGAAAGGAAAGGAAAGGAAAGGAAAGGAAAGGAAGGGAAGGAAGGGGAAGGGAAGGAAGGAAGGAAGGGAAGGGAAGGAAAGGAAAGGAAAGGAAAGGAAAGAAAGGAAAGGAAGGGAAGGGAAGGGAAGGAAGGAAAGGAAGGAAAGGAAAGGAAAGGAAAGGAAAGGAAAGGAAAGGAAAGGAGGAGAAGGGAAGGAAAGGAAAGGAAAGGAGGAGAAAGGAAGGAAAAGGAAAGGAAGGAAGGAAAGGAAAGGGAAGGAAGGAAGGAAAAGGAAAGGAAAGGAAAGGAGGAGAGAAGGGAAGGGAAGGAAAGGAAAGGAAAGGAAAGGAGGAGGAAGGGAAGGGAAGGAAAGGAAGGGAAAGGAGAGAGTAAGGAAAGAAGAGAAAGGGGGATGGGAGAAGCAGAGAGGAAAGAAGAGAGGAAGGAAGAGAAAGGGAGGAGGGAGGAAGAGAGAGAAAGAAAAGAAAGAAGGGAGGGAAGAGATAAACAGAAGAAAAGGAAGGATAAGAACAAAGGGAAAGAAGTAAAGAGAGAAGGGAGGATAAAAGGGAGGGAGGATAAGAAGGAAAGAAGGGAAAGAGATGGACGGAGGGAGGAAGGGAAAGGAATAAAGAGGGAAGGAAGGAAGGAAGGAAGGAAGGAAGGAAGAGAAAGAAAGAAATGTATGTGGAATTCACAATATGAATTAGCCACACCATCAGGAATGAAACAGGAAAAAGTAATGACGGACATAGGACAAACAACGGAGAGGCTTAGCAGGGGGAAATGAAGGGAAACCAAAGTAAACCTTTGGGGAAAATACTATACACAATAACATAATAACATAATTGGAAGGGGCCTTGGAGGTCTTCTAGCCGAACCCTCTGCTCAAACAGGAGATTCTATACCACTCCAGACAAATGGCTGTCCAGAAAATCTCCAGCAACGGAGCAACCACCACAACCCACAAAACAGAATGACAACACAACCCACAACAAGTGCCAAAGAAGAAGTTTTTTTTTTGCTGTTAGACATAGCATTTAAAACCAGGACGTTAAAAATCATAACAACAAAACTTCTGTCAAGCAGGCTATCTATCACACACACACACACACACACACACACACACACACACTCCAGTGTACATTTGTTGGGACGCTTGTGTAAACTTGTGACGCCTCTGTATGCATCCATACATGCAGAAACAATGATCTGCAGCTCTTGTTGTGTGAACAGAGGAATACTTTGGAGAAATGATAGCCAGACACACAAACACACAATTTAGAGATTGCTTTAGCACGTGGCTCCTTTGGTCGGTTGCTCACCCCAAGTTCCTGGATCCCTTGAAAAGGTGGACTAGGCATTGAAGATCTGAAGGAGTGAACTATGGCTCCATTTCCAAGGCACCGCCTTTGGCCAAAAATCTCAAAACTTGAAACTGTCCTTTAAAGAGACATTCACCTCGGAAGCTTCCAGGATCTTTGAAATAAGTGTACAAAGTGGTGATTTTTTATCTCCCACCCTCACCCCAAAAAAAAGAACAAAAATCTCTGCCGGAAATGCACAGTGGAGATTGTAAATAAGAACTAATAAGGACTGTTGAATTACTGTTTAAAACGAAGGGCTCATTTTCAATGTCCGGCTTCCTGAAAAAAAATCAGGAAAATGCTTGAGTTGAATCATCTTTTATTGGAAATAAGACAGCACCAACAAGGAGATGGTAAACCCATCCATTTTGTTAACGTGAAGCCACACATTGAATACAAACACACATTTCTTGGATGAGATTTGAGATAAAACCGGAGTGTTTTTATGATTCCTTTTTTTTTTTTAATGCTTATTTCCTCCGTCGCTTTACTCCCAACTCCATTTTGCTCATGGGATCTCTTCAAAGACCCCCAAATACACAAAGAATTATTCCTTCCTGGCCTCTCCATACAGCCAAGTCTGAACTTCCAGCAGCCATTCAAACATACAAACAGATCCCGCCCCCCCCCCTCCAGTCTGGAAAGCTGAGGGGGAAGTGGGGGAAGGGAGCAGACCGCAGGACCTTATTATAAACTTTCATTTCTTTGAGAAGAAATTTCATAGTTAGGGGAGGAAAGGCTAAGGAAGCATTTGCAGGCAAAAGAAACTTTCAGGAACCCGCCAAGTTTTAAATATCAAACCATCTAGCTTCTTAAAGGTGGCACAGAGGGCTAAGAGGTAAAATCTCACTGCTTTTTACTCTTATGGTGTTTTTCCCCCCCCTCCTCCTCCCTTAACTATGAAATTTAAACTCTACCCTCAAACACTTACGGCTAGTCAGCCCTAAGCAGGACAAAATCAAGGTTGCAGTTTATTCCAAGGGTTGCATTCCAATTTGTCGTCTTGTCCCATCTCAAGTCTATTCCTTGTTTTCCTGTTTAATTTTTATTCCGTGTCAAGGGAGAGTGGTATTTTATTTATTTATTTTTTATTTTGCAGGGAACCAATTATTATTTTTTTAATTAATGTTAGTCATCGGAACAAGACCCAGAGCAGAATTGTAAGTGAAAAGACACTTTAAAAAAAAAGTAAGGTGATATTTGTGCGTGTGTGTGTGTGTTTAAAAAACATCTTAAAATGTGATTTCAGCAAAGGTTTTCATCAGGAAAACAGGCCATGCTTTTTCTCTTCTGGTTTGAACAGGCATGAGGCTTTGAAAGGAATTGGAGAGGAGAGCAAACATTTTAACTCCACCCAATTACATCACATGGAAAGACCCCACTCCAGAGTGATGGGGAAGAGGGAGGGGAAGAAAAGAGAACCAGACTGGGTTTTTCAAAACAAAAAAGCAGTGTCATCCAGTTTCCACACCCTGGAAGTTGAACTGCCCCATTCAGAAGAAAAAGAAAGAAAGAAAGAAGAAAAAGGAGGAAGAAAAGGAAGAAAAGGAAGGGAAGGGAGAAAGAATGGAAGAAAGGAAGAGGAAGCAGGAAAGGAAGAGGAGCAAGGAAAAAGAAAGGAGAGAGAGAGAGAGAGAAAGAAAGAAAGAAGAAAAGAGAAAAAGAAAGGAAAAAAAGGAAGCGAAGGGAGAAAGGGAGAAATAAAGGAAGAAAGGAAGAGGGAGAAAGGGAAGGGAGAGGATCAAGAAAAAAGAAAGGAGAGAGAGAGAGAGAGAGAGAGAAAGAAAGAAAGAAAGAAAGAAAGAAAGAAAGAAAGAAAGAAAGAAAGAAAGAAAGAAAGAAAGAAAGAAAGAAAAAAAGAGAGGAAGAAAGGAAGAAAAGGAAGGGAAGGGAGGAAGGAAGGGAGGGAGGGAGAAAGAATGGAAGAAAGGCAGATGGAGAAAGGGAAGGGAGGAGCAAGAAAAAAGAAAATAGAAAGGTGAGAGAGAGAAAGAGAAAGAGAAAGAGAGAGAAAAGAAAGAAAGAGAAAGAAAGTTACCACAAACACAATTGATACAATTGTTTTAAAAAATACAGCGAGTTTGTTTTAAGAAAAGGATAACTTTACACCATGAAGTCTAGAAGAATATCAAGGGCCATTTCTAAGCCAAGTGGGCCTGCCAGGGCAGAAGGGATGCCCGTATGGAAGGCTGGGAGCATAGATTTGGATTTGCTCCAAGGATCTTCCAAATTCTTCAGCCCATCAACCCTTGGGTGACCCCTTCACGAAGTTTCAGGTTGTTCCTCAACCACCCCCAAATATTTTATGACATGAAAATCATCTAATCAATGCAACTTTAACTAATAGTAGGACTTTGGGGTGATAAAGATCAGAACTGGTCCTTTGGATAGTCCATCAACACTTTAAGATTGACTGATGACTTATGCCAGTTCCTTGCTTGCCCAAACTGTCATTTATTTTTTGGAACAGGGGAAGCGGGCCTTTTCTTAACAGATTAGGCAGGGTAACTTCTCAGGGGTGTTGAAAAGGGGAGGGTGGAGGAGGAAGAGGAAGAGGAAGAAGAAGGAGGAGGAGGAGAAGAAGGAGACAGAGAAGGAGAAGGAGAAGAAAAAGAAGGAGAAAGAGAAGGAGGAGGAGGAGGAGGAGGAGGAGGAGGAGGAGGAGGAGGAGGAGGAGAAGAAGAAGAAGAAGAAGAAGAAGAAGAAGAAGAAGAAGAAGAAGAAGAAGAAGAAGAAGAAGAAGAAGAAGAAGAAGAAGAAGAAGAAGAAGAAGAAGAAGAAGAAGAAGAAGAAAAGAAGAAGAACAACAACAACAACAACAACAACTATGGGGTCCTTGGTGCACTCTAAGCTTGGTTGTTTTCTTGTAGGCATTTCATGATCCAATTCTAGGAGGGATTGGAGTTTGTTGAGAGGAGGAGGAGGAGGAGGAGGAGGAGGAGGAGGAGGAGGAGGAGGAGGAGGAGGAGGGGAGGAGGATTCTGGGTTCCTTGGTGCTCTCTGAGTTTGGTGATTTTCTTGCAGAGGTTTTCATATCCAACTAGGTAACAAAATCAGTGCATGAAGGGAGGTTTCTCTCCATTTATATACAAGTGGTTTGCCCTGTCAACTACTGTATATAAACTGAGAGCAAAACCAACTCCCTTCCAGCACTGATGAAGTTACCTAGTTGGGTCATGAAACGTCTAACAAGTAAACTACCAAATTCAGAGACGCACACATCACGGGGTTCCCACATTTGAACCCTGAGCTACAAATATTTTATTCCATTGGGGTGAGTTTTGGGTGATTTGAGAGTGGGGCCACCCCAGGTTGGTTTACGCAAATCCAGAAATGTTGAGCAAATTTTGTGGTGCTACAGAAGGAGGAAGGCTCAAAAAAGGAGAAATTTGGATTAGAATCTTAGGAGTCCTTGGCATCTCTGAGCTCAGTTGTTTTCTTCAGACCTTTCATGACCCAAACAAGGTAACAACATCAATGCACACTCCTCCCCCCTCCCCCTCCTAAGAAACTCCCAATCCCTTCTAGAATTGAGTCATGAAATTCCTGCAAACAAAACAACCAAGCTCAGAGAGCATCAAGGATCTCATAGCCATCATCTTCTTGTTCTTTCTTTCTTTCTTTCTTTCTTTCTTTCTTTCTTTCTTTCTTTCTTTCTCTTTCTTTCTTTCTTTCTCTTTCTTTCTTTTTCTTTCTTTCTTTCTTTCTTTTTCTTTCTTTCTTTCTTTCTTTCTTCTTCCTCCTTCTCCCTCTTCCTCCTCTCCCCAAACCCCATTCCCTTCTAGCACTGATGATGTTACCTAGTTGGGTCATGAAACATCTGCAAGAAAACAACTCAGCTCAGAGAGCACTAAGCCCTGCTTTTAGATCAAAGGTTTTTCTTTTCTTTTTTCTTTCTCTTTTCTATTCAGTTCTGTTCTTCTTTTCTTTCTCTTTTCTGTTCTTTTTCTTTCCTGTTCTTTTCTTTTCTTTCCTGTTCAGTTCTATTCGTCTTTTCTTTCTCTTTTCTATTCTTTTTTCTTTCCTGTTCTCTTTTCTTTCCTGTTCAGTTCTGTTCTTCTTTTCTTTCTCTTTTCTGTTCTTTTTTCTTTCCTGTTCTCTTCTTTCCTTTTCTTTCCTGTTCAGTTCTATTCGTCTTTTCTTTCTCTTTTCTATTCTTTTTTTCTTTCCTGTTCTCCTTTCTTTTCCTTTCTTTCCCGTTCAGTTCTATTCGTCTTTTCTTTCTCTTTTCTATTCTTTTTTTCTTTCCTGTTCTCTTTTCTTTCCTGTTCAGTTCTGTTCTTCTTTTCTTTCTCTTTTTCTTTTTAACCGCCCAATCAAGTCGGTCAGATCAGGAACGGGGTGGCAAAGGGGAGGAGGAAAAAAGTATATATGCGTTTCCCATAGAACAACACAATTATTTCGGCTCCATTGGACAGGTATGCGAGATTTTCACAGACCGCTGCCCTCGCAGTGTTTCCCACCTCCCTTCACCCGAGAAAGAGAGAGAGAGAGAGAGAGAGAGAGAGAGAATCAGGAAGCCGAGGTTCTTCCACCCGCTTCACATTAAAAACACACACACACAACCTCGAAAACATTCATTCTCAAATGTAAAATGCTCCCAGTGGTCTGTAATTAAAATCTCCCTCTCTCGTTCCTTTCCTTGTTTACAAACTATATTTCCCCTCTCTTTGGCTTGGAAGTGGTCCGAAAGAGGCTTGTGCCGTTAGTGGAGAACAGCGGAAGTTTAAAAAAGAAAAAGAAAAACAACGTTTCTGTGTTCCAACGAATCCTCTTTCGGTGGAGAAATCGAAGGCGCTTGAATAGGTGAGAAAGAACTCTCTTTCCTGGCCGGAATCCGGTTTGTTCTGCACGAGGCGGTCTGTCCGAGTCAAATTAAGAGAGGAGTTTGTTGAAAAACTCATCAGGTTGTTTTGGGCGCTGCGCTCGCCTGGTTTGTGAAGAAAATGGGATTGAAGGAGAGAGAAGAGAGACGGGGGGTGGGGGGAGAAAGAGAGGCAGAGAAAGACAGACAGACACAGAGACGGAGAGAAAGACAGAAAGAGAGACAGAGAGAAAGACAGAGACACACAGAGAGAAAGAGAGAGAGATAAAAGACAGAGGGAGGGAGGGAGGGAGGAGGGAGGGAGGGAGAGAGAGAGAAAAACGCGAACAGGGCGCGCAAAGGCTGCGTTCGTGCCAACAACTTCACAACTGTCGCCCGACGTAACTTTGAAACACAGCTAAATTTTGAATCTCTCCACGTTTTGTTATTCTAACTGTCTCGGAGAGTTTTATTTGGTGCGTGCGTGTTTTTCTGAATACAGGCTTTTGAAGCCGAAAAAGAAAGCTTGGATTTGACCTAACCCCCTAGCTAACATGTTTATATACTGGGAATGTTTCGCAACTCTCTGCATTTCCTTTTGCTATTTGCACGGGGTGGGGGGAAGTTTAGCGGGATCGAACTCGTGTCCCGTTGGAGGTGCTGAACCTAAGGGATGCCACGCGGGCTCCTAAAACTTGGAGTGGGAGTTGAAAGCGAGTTGGAAAAAGCCATTGTTTCATAGAAATAGCACCAACCACCCCCCGAGTCAGAATTAAAGGCAACAATACGACTTGTAGCAGCTTAGCCGTTTCTTCATTAACCGTGTCGAATCTCTCTGAAGGTTGCCTTCTGTTGTTAAAATGAGTCGCGGGGGGAGAAATCAACTTTTAAAACAAGATATTTATATACATATATTTATTTGACGCCCCCCTTCTGATCGCACCCTCCCCGTTGAAAAAACAACAACTACTTGGGATGAAAATGCGAAGTTTCTCCGGCTTTGCCAAAAAAAAAAAAATCGCAGAAAACCATCCCGGCCCAACTTTTCGCTCGCTTGCATTTTTAATCGGTTTCGAATAGATAAACCAGGAGTCGCTTTCTAGTTGAAAGAAAACAAACCCACGCATACAATAAATAAATAAGTATCAATGAGTATTCTACTAGGGCTGGTGGTGGGGAGGGGAGAAAGGAAAGGCGGGCAAAAAAAAGGAAGAAGGGGGTGGTGGTGGAAAAAAAGAAGGAAAAGAAGAAAAAAAGTCTAGGGAGAGAGAGAGAGAGAGAGAGCGGGGGAGGGGGGGAAATTTGTGAATGGAAGAATGTGTTTGTTACATTCATTGTTAAAATAAAAGAGGGGGGCTCGTGACGCGGCGGCCGCCAAGCAGCCAATCCGAGCGGGAGGGAGATTTTTAAATAGCCCCCCGGCCAGCCAATGGCGTGGCCGGTGCCCCAGACTAGCGCAAGGAAGGGCCAATGGCGAGGGAAGTATGCTAATGGCAAATTTGGTCAGGCAGGAGGTGAATGTCAACTAGTCAAAGATGGAGGCTGGAGCGGAGGAGGCGTGAGGTTTGTGCTGGAGGGGGTCCCCCCCCCTTTGATTCCCTCCCCCCCTTTTCTCTCTCTCTCTTTCTTTCCTTCTTTCCCTTTCTTTCTCTCTCTCTCTCTCTCTCTCTTTCCCTTCCGGACTCTTTCTTGCTTCTGCAGCCGGGCGCCCGCTTGGCTTGGCTTGGCTTGGCTTGGCTTTTCAGCACCGCGCGAGGTCGAACTGCGCCGCCCTGCCTTGCCGCCTCTCTTGCTCCTTTTCCCGGACTTCGGGGAGAGGAGAAAGCGCTCGGCCAGCTCCGAGAAGCAGCGCCCGATCCAACGCTTCTGGCTTAAGCCGGGATCGAGCGCTGGTCGAGAGAGAGAGAGAGCTGGCCGCGCTTGCAAAGTCGGAGCGCTTCTTTGGCCAACTTTTTTTTTTTTTTAAGCGCTGCCCTCCCACCCACCTATCCACTACCCCGCCCCAGCTTCGGTTGTGTGTGTGTGTGTGTGTCCGCCCGTGGGAGAAGAGAGGAAGGGGTGTGTTAGTGGGGTTGTGTGTGTGTGGGGGGAAGCCTTCATTGAGAAAAGCGAAGGGGGCAGAGGGAACCGGGGCTTGTGCGTGCGTGTTAAGACGCGTGTGTGTGTGAACGGCTCGCTTTCTATAAGGGTGGTTTGGGGAGTAGCATCCGGGTGACTGGGAAGAAATGGCGGGAGCTCAAGGCTAAAACGGGGTGTGTGTGTGTGTGTGTGTGTGTATATAGAAATCCAGGAGAAGAGGGGGTAGCTTTGCCAACGGGAGATCTCAACCAGGTGGGTGCTTTTTTTTTCGTGGGGAGAGAGGGGGCAGAGAAAGAGGGAAGGGAAAAGAGAAGGGCAAAAAAAAAAAAGACATCGTGGCCGTGGATGAGGCAGACTTTTCTCCCCCACCCCCGTCCACACACACACACACACACACGGGAGCCAGAGACTCCAGGAAGGGAGGTTGGAGGGGTAGGTGGGCGGCTTCCGTGCGAGCTTGCCCCCGGTGGGCCGGGGAGGCGCGTGGAAGAGGCGAAGAAGGGGTGGGGGCGGCAGAGAGAGAGAGAGAGGAGGGTCTTCTGCGCGCTTGGGCGGGAGCGTGCAGGGGAGGGAAAAGGGAAAGGAACCACCTTCTCTCTCTCCCCCCAGCTCCCTTGCAAGGCAGGCCTTAAGCTCCGGACTTGTAATTTAATTTTAATTGTTTGAAATTTATCCCGGGCGGGGAAGGAAGGCGGGGGGGAAGCTGAGAATACACAAGGCGGAAGGTTGGAAGCAGCGCTTCTGCGCCTTTTCCTTTTTTTTCTTTTCCCCATTCTTCTGTTCCTGCAAAGGGTGAGGAAAGGGCGGGCTTTATTTTATTTTATTTTATTTTGGGGTTGTTGTTGTTTTTTTCCGGAAAGGGAGGGGGGGTTGGCGGTGAAACAAGTTCCAGTTTTTTAATTTAAAAAACAAAAAAAAACCTGGAAAGGGTGGAATAAATCCGGAGGAATCGCAGGAAAATCCTGCCACGCGCCCGGCCTTTTCTGTTCTTCGGATTTCGGAGACATTTCGGAGCCTCTTTTTTATTTTTATTTTTTCCCCAGCTCTGGATTCTCACTCTGGGAAGGTGGAAGGCGCGTCCCCTGGTTCGGATTTGAATGCCGAAGGGGTAAAGTGGGTAGGAAGTGGGGGGGGGGAGGGGTCCTTGGATCCGAATTGGACCGATTCAAGACGAAATTTCTCTCGGATTTGGCTTGCAAAAGGTTTGTAATCGTTTGAACGCGGGACTGGTCGCTCGCGAAGGAATTTCGCTTTTTCTCTCCGCCCTTCATATCCTATACGAGACGCAAAACTTTTATTTTTTTTTCCTCCCTCCCTCCCTCCGTCTCTCTTTCTCTCGCTCATTTACTCGCTCGCTCGCTCTTTCTCTCTTTCTTTCTCTCTCCCTCCCTCCCTCTCCCTCTTGCTCTCGCTCACTTTATCTCTCTCTTTCTCCCTTTCTTTCTCTTTCTCTCGCTCACTTGCTCTCTCTTTCTCTTTCTTTCTCTCTCTCCCGTTTTTCTTTTTTTTCCTTTTTCAACCTTTCGGGGTCCCGGCCGTTCCTTTCAAAACAGCGCGGAGCGGAAAGTGACGCTAAAGTCGAACTAAACCCCGGGGGCTTTGCTTTAAACACAGAAAAAGAGAGGCGGGGAAGGGAGGGGGAGAAAGTCTGGGGAGCCCCCCCCCCTCATTAAAACCCCTTCCCCAGGGCTCCATTTTGCGACCGAGAGGCCGCTCAGAAACTTCCCAAAGTTTGGCGAGATGGCATGGGGCGCTCGGCCGGCTTAATCCGACCTCGAATCTACGCTCCGTGGTGATCTTGTTCGTTTTCATTCAGACTTAGCTAGCAACCCCCCTACCTCCCATCCCGGCTTATATGTTTCCAGTTTTACACGAGTGGAGTGGGGTGGGCAGGAGATTTAGGAAGGCAGTTGTTGTAAACGGCAGCCTCGCCTCGAACCCAACGTTGAACCAGAGAGAATTTCCTGCGATCCGGGATCCACGGCAGAGGGATCCCTTTTAAATAGCACAGAGTCGGTGCCTTTGGCGAGAAAGAAAGAAAGAAAAAAGGGCTGATTATGTATTTGTTTGTTTATTTTTGGAAGGGCTGTGTGTGCCTGTGTGTGTTTGTGTCTCTCCATGAAAGAAAAAACACACCGCGGAATTGCGTTGTTGGAAAATATGATTAGGGGGTTTAAATAAATGAAGGGGTTTCGGAAATGGGGAAATCGCTTGGGAAACTTTATTCTCCCTTTTCCAATCCAGATGTGGAACCTTTCCCTAGCCTCAGAAAGTCTATAAACCGAGGGAGAGGGACTGACTGGAGGAATTACCTCTGGAATAATCCGTACACCCCAGAATATTTCTCGTTAAAGAAGGAAAGGGGCCGGTGGAGAAGTCGATTTGTGCGTGCATCAAAAAAAAAAAAAAAAAGAATTTTTTTCCCCCCTGCTCCTGCCTGGGGTTGCACGTGCAACGTAGCTGAAGTTTTCCTGCCTGCTATTTTTGCACTTTGTCCCAATTCTGCCGAGTTATCTGGTGTGTGTGGTCTTTGGGAGTTACGCAAGAAAAAAAAGTTTCCTCTATGCCTCTTATACCCTCCAGCTTAAACCTTTTTGGGTGGCTGTTTGTTTCCCCTTCTTTCTCCCATCCAGTGTGTGTGTGTGTGTGTATGGAAATTATATATTATATATATCCCGTGGACCCTTATTTTGTTTTCTTGCTTTGTTTTGTTTACTTCTTCAAGCTCTCCCTGATTTTCTGAATTTGCTTTTTAAAGTATCCAAAATTCTGCACCAACAAATAAAAGTTTGCTTAAGACAACATGGAACATGGGATTTATGCAGCTGGCTTGTTCTCTCTGGTGGCCTCTGGTTAAAATTCTGGGGGGGGGGCAGGTTTGGCAAAGCAAATTTTTAAATGAGGAGGCCATTTTTAGGAAAGTGGGGTTAAATTCGCCCTTCCTCCCTCCCTCCTTCCCTCGTCTCTCCTTTATAGGGTGAATTTGCCTCCCCCCCTCCTTTTCCAAAGATTGTGATTGGAAATTTCCTGCCGAAACTGAATGGGATTTAAAAAGAGGTCCATTGTTTGGCCTTCCAACTTCTTAAATTGTTGGGGGGGGGGGTGTCACCTAAATCATTTGAAGTCTACCAAAAGTTTTCCTCCACGTTGCAGTTTCAGAGTTGGGCCTGTCTTGCCCCACTTCTTTAAAAGATGTTTTTGGTTTTTTTTTAAAAAAGTAAGTTTTAATAGCAGTGAGTTTTGCCATTTCCCATGTTTTCCTTCCCAATTCTGCTGTGTATCTTTCTTTTACTGGGGTGGGTGTGGGTTTTCACTGTGGGATTAAAACACGCCATGAACCTCGTGGCTTCCTTCCTGGTAGATTTTTGGAAGTTTATTTGCGTTTGGGTGTGAGTGGGGGGGACAGCGTTTTAAATCTGATTACGACTGCATGTCATTTGCAAAAGTTTGACTCTGGACAAACTAATGTTTCCTTCCTAGGATGCTAGTAGAGTTTATGACGTTTATTTGTGTCTGTATAGGTGTGTGAGAGAGGGGAGGAACAGCGTGTTTAAATCTGATTATGATTGTATGTTATGAACATTTAAAAGTTCTGATTCTTCTATCAGGGCATCTAATGTTTCCTTCCTAGAATATGCTAGCAGAGTTTATGAAATTTGTGCCTGTGAGTGTTTAAATTTGATTATGATGGTACGTTCTTAACATTTATAAAAATCTGATTCTTCTCTTTTTTCTTCCTCAGCCCCTCCCTCTCTTTTCCTTTTCTCTGCATCTCTCCTCCCTCCCTCCCTTTCCTTCCTTCTTCCCTTTTTTCCTTCCTTACTTTGCAACTCTCCCTCCTTCCCTCCCTTTTTCCTTCTTCTGTATCTTTCTTTCCTACCTTCCTTCCTCTACAACTCTCCTTCTTTCCTCTGTATCTCCCTTCCTTCCTTCCTTCCTTCCTTCCTTCCTTCCTTCCTTCCTCCACATGATGATAGAGTGGTGAACAAAACATCAGGTGGATAGCTTTTCTTCAATATGTTTTCAGAGGGGGGAAAAAGAAAAGCCCCCCCACTTTTTTCCCTTCTTTTTAAATGTCCCACTGAGAAAAGTTGCTGGAAAATGTTTGGCATCTTCTCCTTGCCGGCCTGTGCCCTTTTTCTGTTGTACTACTGGGAGCTCTCATTAGCAGTGCAATATTAAAAGGGCATTGGCTGGCAGAGGTTATCCTTCTGCAAAGTGACCAACCAAACTCTTAAGATGCAACTTCTTCTACCAGGTGACGCTGGCAGCTGTGCTGTTGGAGACATATTTTTTTTTTTTTAACAGAACGTGGTGCTTCTTCAGTTTTAAAAAAAGGAGAAAGATATCCTGGTGGGTTTTTCCGTAAGTCCGGGGCGTAAGGGGGGACTGGATTAAACATTGGCTGGTGTGCATTTTTTGCTCTTTGGTCTGGAAGTGTTGGGTTTGCTTTAAAAAGGACACCAGGCTGGGTTGTTCTGCCTCACAAGTGGCAAAATGTTGTTGCTTTCTGTTTTGAGAGGATGACACATTCTTCGAAGCCACACACCAGCCAGTTGTGGTAGTGTGTGTCTCCTGTTCCCAGTTCCGAATGTGTGGTACAGATTGCTCAAGCGAAAAAGTTGGATTATTTATTAGTATTAGTAGTAATATATGGGGGCCTTCCAAAGATGTTTAAAATACCTCTTGTGGGGGGAGGGAGGGCTGAGTTGGCAAGGAGAAAGAAAACTTCAGAAGCCCTTTAAGAAAAGTTTTGGAGAAAAAGAGCGATTCAGAGAAAAGTTTTGGAGAAAAAGGAGCGATTAAAAACACTGGCTGGCTTCGTAAAATTGCATGTATTCCTGTTTGACTTCTTCCGTCCAAAGTTTAAATTAAGTCTGTATGTGTATGGTTGGGAAGTATGCATGTATTGCATGCACCATAAAAAAGGGGGGAAACTGGTTGTTTAAAAATCACAACCTTTTCTAGTTTGTTTTTTTTACATTTTTCGATGTAAATTGCTTACTCCGAATCAACACCAGCTACATTCAATAGCACATTACATTTAATGGCAGGTGGGGGAAGAGAGAAGTGGAGAGAGAGAGAGAGAGAGAGATAGAAGGATACACTCCTATGGGTAAGAAGGGAATTTTTAAAATATAATCTCTCTCCCCCACCACAAAAAAAAAAAAATCAAACTTTGGACATAAACTAACTTAACAAAGGTAACAAATAGTCAATAACAGCTGTATGCTGAATCTGTAAAAGATTCGGCTATAAATCAACATCCAAAAATCCATATTAAAGATTCATAGGATAATTTTTTTCCCCTTATCTAATTTTATATATACCTATTTTCACACCCACGGGGGGGGGGGGGCAAACAAGATTTGTATAACGCCCTCATTTTAAACCAAGGGGCTTAAACCAGGAAAAACGGTCATAAGTCACATTTTTCAGTGCTGTTGTAATTTTGAGCGGTCACTAAAGGAAACGCCATAAGGCAAGGACTCCCTGTATGTTTGAGTGATAACTGGCCTATTGGGAAAGGAACTAATTTAACCCACCTGGGTGCTCTTGCTTTAACCACACTTTTAAGGAGATGAGAACATTTTATATTATTTATTTGACTGTGCAGGCATTCCTCTCCCCCAAATCCCCCCCCACAGGTCCCCCTCCCCCCAGTTAGGGATGGGGGAAGATTGCCAGCCCCTAGACCTTGGTAACAGTCTCCTGCTTTAAATCCTTCCATTGAGAACAATCAACCCATGGAACAGCTTTTGCCTTCGGAAGTTGTGGGAGCTTAATCCCTGGAGGCTTTCAAGAAGAGACTGGACTGCCATCTGTCAGAAATGGGGTAAGGTCTCCTGCTTGGGCAGGGGGTTGGACTAGATGGCTTCCAAGGTCCCTTCCGACTGTGTTAATCTGAATCTATATAAGATGATCAAAGTTCTGGAGGCTAAAAGATACGATGCAGGACCTGGGCCTGGCTAGTCTAAGTGAAGAGAAGGACCAGAGGAGACAGGAGAGCAGTCTTCTAATATTTGAGGGGCTGCCACAGAGAGGAGGAAGGGGTCAAGCTATTTTCCGAAGCACCCGAAGGCCAGACAAGGAATCATGGATGGAAACTGAACAAGGAGAGATTCAACTTAGAAACAAGGAGAAACTTTCTGACCGTGAGAACAATCAACCCATGGAACAGACGTTGCCTTCGGAAGTGGTGGGAGCTTCATTCCTGAAAGCTTTCAAGAAGAGACTGGACTGCCATCTGTCAAAAATGGTGTAGGCTTTCCTGCTTGGGCAGGGGTTGGACTAGATGACCTCCAAGGTCCTTTCCAATTCTGTTACTCTGAGGCCAGCTGTAAACTTGCCACTGCTGGAACCGCCCGCTCTGACAATATTGCACTACTGTTTATCTCAAATTTAGCAGTGCAATAATATTGTCAAAGCATTTGGTTCCAGTTCTGAAACGTCCTTGCGATGACCGGTCTGGTATCAACGGCTCTCTGCTTCTCTCTTGGCTGGATATTGTGTGGTTGGGAGGGAGTTTTTTGCGGGTAGCCCTTGGCTTCATGGTCGAGCCCAACATTTCTGTTGCTAAGTTGTTAAGCGAGTTTTGCCTCCATTTTTAATTTCTTACCACGGTTGTTTAAGCGAATCACTGGCGTCTTTGGCTTTGCTTGTCAGAAGGCAGCCAAAGTGGACTGTGAACTCTGCAACCGTCATAAATGTGAGTCGGTTGCCGAGAGTTCTGAATTTTGATGACGTGACCACGGGCAGGCTGCCACAGTCGTAAGTGTGAAAAATGGCCGTAAAGTCACTTTTTCCAGTGCCATTGTAACTTCAAATGGCTCCTAAATGAATGGTTATAAGTTGAGGACTACCTGTATGCATGTTTTATAATAAACGAAGAGGTTTTGCATTCATTTGTGTGTGTCTGTGTGTGTACGTGTTTGCATGTGGGAAGGAATTTTCAATAAAATGCCTAAGCCAACATGTACTCCATCTCCCATGGAGGCAGGTTGGAAAACACCCGTAGGAGTGATAATATCTCTTTTATATATACCTATTTTCACACCCACGGGGGGCAAACAAGATTTGTATAACGCCCTCATTTTAAACCAAAGTACTAACCAGGAAAAAACGGTCATAAGTCACATTTTTCAGTACTGTTGTAATTTTGAGCAGTCACTAAAGGAAACGCCGTAAGGCAAGGACTCCCTGTATGTTTGAATGATAACTGGCCTATTGGGAAAGGAACTAATTTAACCCACCTGGGTGCTCTTGCTTTTAAGGAGGTGATAAAAGTTTATATTATTTATTTGACTGCAAAGGCATTTCTCTCCCCCAAGCCCCCCCTCCCCCAATTGGGGGTGGGGGGAAAGATTGCCAGCCCCTAGACATGATGATACCATGTCCCATCTTGGTACCTTACATTCTGCTAGACCCTCATGTGTGGTCTGTTAGGTTTTTTTTATGTAGGAAAAGCTGGCTAATTGGGGGGGGGAGCTGTTATACAAGCTATGGTTCTACAAGCCATAGTTTACAGCAAGGGTCTTCAAACTTGGCAAGTTTAAGACTTGTGGACTTCAACTCCCAGAATCCCCGAGCTAACATGTCTGGAGGAGGAATTCTGGGAGTTGAAGTCCCCAAGTCTTAAACTTGCCAAGTTTGAAGACCCTTGTTTGAAAACCAAGTTTGAAGACTTCTGACAACAGCCAACCAAACACGGCAGCTTTAAGACTTGGGGACTTCAACTCCCAGAATTCCTCCTCCAGTCATGTTAGCTCAGGAATTCTGGGGGTTGAAAGTCCACAAGTCTTAAAGCTGCCAAGTTTGAAGACCTCTGGTTGGCAGTCATATTTCAGTGTGAATCCAGCTGTGGCTGGGGATAAGGCTTGTAACCCTGGAGAGACAGAAGGTGTGACCTAATGGTGTGTTTTATTATATAACTATTTATACAGGTAGACCTCGAATTATGACCGCGATGGAGCCTAAAATATCTGTTGTTGGAGTGAAGACAGTAGCAAAGTGGGTTTTGTCCCATTTTATGATACTTCTTGCCACAAGTTGTTAAGTGAATCCCTGCAGTTGACAAGTTAGGAACATGGTTTTTAAGTGAATCTGGCTTTCCCGTTGATTTTGCTTGTCGAAAGAAGATCCCATGTCCCCAGGACGTTGCGACTGTCGTAAATATGAACCATTTGCCGAGCGTCTGAATTTTTGGGGAGGCCGCAACAATTGTAAGTGTGAAAGACAGTCATAAGTCCCTGTTTTCAGGGCTGATGTAACTTTGAACCATACCTGAATGACCTGTTGTAAGTCAAAGGCTACCTGTAACTAAGTTGGGTTCTCTCCGTGTGCTTATTGGATCCAAGTCAGGTTCTCATAGTTGTATCCACACAATATGCTGGCTCAAATTTTATCTTGGGGTTGTTTTGGGTAGCCATGTGTCTTTTGCAAATCCAGGCTGTTTGATGGCAAACCTTCTTGGCACAGAGTGCCCAAACCGGAATGCGCAGCATGTGCATGGATGTGTGGCGTGTGAGGAATGTGTGCTTGTGTTTATTTTCATAGTCATAAATTTTACACTGAAGATGGTATTTAATTTTGTTGTACAAGGTGCAATGACAGTAAAATAAACTAAATATACACCTGCATGTGCGCTGGAAATCCAAAAACAAGCTGGCTGGTGCATGCATGCCTGGTTTTTTGGCTGTTTTTCAGGTCATTTTTGGCCGTTTTTTGGGCCATTTTGGGGCACTCCGATGCCCACGAAGACCAGCTGGCTGGTGCATGCCCAAAAAACAGAAGAACATCTGGCAAACAGCGTGCATGCCCACAGAGAGGGCTCTACGTGCCACCTCTGACACGCAAGCCATAAAGTTCGCCATCACGGGCTTTAATTCATTTATTTATTCTGAATTCGTGTGTTGTGCAAATACAGAAAAGAAAAAAAGGCAAATTCAGTTCTCATTTCTTGTTTCCCAAAGCAGCTGTGGCTTACCGCTTGGTTATGGTTTAGGCCTGGTAATTAAGGTTCTATAAAAACTTTTTTTAAAAAGCCTTTGAATATTTCGTAACTTCAACTAATCCACAAGATGGGATTGTGCTTGGTACAGTGGGAGAAATATCATGGCTTGCGGCAAAATATTGTTTTTTTTCTCTCTTTTTCCCATCTTTGGTGAGGTTTGACTTCTAAAACCTTGATTTGGCCATGTTGGTCTCTCTCCAGAATGTTTGACTTGGTGACTCCCACTGCACAACTGTAGGCAGCGTTTGCTCAGAACAAATTTGCCATCTCTGTTGAGAAGCATTTTTTGTTTCAGTCGCTCTACCATTCAACAGAAGAGAATCCAGGTAAATCCTTGAGTGACTATTTAGGTTGCTAAGTGAGATGTTTGTTAAGCGAGTTGGCCTCATTTTATGATCTTCCTCACCACCGTTGTTAAGCGAAGCGTTGCATGTCTGAAATTAGTAACGTGGTTGCTAAGTGGATCTTTGACTTTGCTTGCCAGAAGGTCGCAAAAGGGGAATTGCGTGCAACCGTCATAAATAGGAACCACGTGCCAAAGCCTCTGGATTTCGATCACCTTGGGGATCCTGCAACGGTCATTAAGTGTAGAAAAACGGTCCTAACTCACTTTTTTCCAGTGCCGTTGTAACTTTGAGTGGTCAGTAAATGAACTGTTGTAAGTCGAGGACTCTACCTGTCTTTGTAGCTCAGAGTTGAACTGTAAGGTCTTTGGTGCTTCTCTGAGCTTGCTTGTTTTGAACTCAGCCCTCAAAAGACTTGAGTTCTTTATCACTTAGAGTCCCAAATCAAAAGCATGGTTATTGCAGTCTCCTTATCTATTTGATGAATGAAAAGCTTGTGCAAGGGGTGTTTGGGGGTGTTTGCTGACTTTCTGAGAAAATGGAAAGTGACTTCTGCACACAAAGCAGCCCAGCCTTAAGACTCCCCAGTTTTCGATCCAAGGGGTTGAATTCTAAACAGATTCTAATCTGATAAAGGAGAATGTTGCTTGAAATGAAAGGTCCTTGGTGCTCTCTGAGCTGGGTTGTTTTGTTGCAGGTGTTTCATGATCCAACAAGGTAACATCATCAGTAGCATGAATGCTGCTGGGATGTTGACCCACCACAAGGGATGCCGCCCCCCCCCCCATAGCTTCGATGAAAGAAACAAAGCATATCCCTGCTACTGTCTTTTGTGCCCATAATAGAACAGATTTTCTTTTTAGGGAAGCCATTCCCAAATTAGGTTGTCTTTTCAACTGTGGCCCGACAAGGGTGTGTGAGGTTGTTTTTTTCCCCGAGCGGTTATCCAATCTTGACAACTCTCTCTTGGACGTTGTGTGAAGACGTTGTGTTTGTGTACAGAAGTGGGTGGAGAAGGGGCTAAGAGAGCCAAAATAAAACCAGGTGGGTGACCCATAGAAAAACATGTCTTTATGGATTCTTCTAAGGGTTCTGTTCTCCTTCTTCTCTTTCAACTGCTTTCTTGATGGAATTGTTACTCACCCAGACCTGTTTGTCAACTCTTAAATCTGCTTTATAGCATTTTCTTCCCCTTTGCTCCTCTCCTTTTTAAAAAAAAATCTTTGAAAGGTAAACCCTTCTCAGGTATGTTGGACATGTCATATCAGCAACAGATGTGACGTCTTTGGATAGACATGCTTCTCACTGCCTGAAAAAAAAAAATCAGTTTTCTTCATTCCTGTCACAAAAAAACCAATTTGACACAGTACTTATGTCAAATTAACCACATATAGTACTTAAAAGTACTTACTTTGATATGAATCTAGCTGAAGCCGTAAATCTCAAGCTTTCATCCGCCCAGTATGGTTAAGCAAGGCAGGGAAGTTCAAACAACACTTACCAACAAGCACAACTTAGTTAGCTGCGCTATTGGGGGAGAGTGTATTGTGCAAACTCTGGTGTATTTATTCAAGTGTTGTGCGATCTCCGTATCTTGGCTGCAAGGATGTGGATGCCCACCAGAGGATAGCCAAGAAGCAAAGAGATATCAAAGTTACCTCTGTCCTGCCACCTTGTGGTTCTGCACATTTTTGCAGCCAAGATGTAGTTGCTTTATCTATATACCTGTCAGAAAGTCCAACAAATCAGCATTCACACTAAGCTTCAGGATGGTTAGTTTGAGATTGGCTTAGCATGTTAGTATATCTGGCCAACGACGGTTTCTTCAGTCAGCCATGGTTAAACTCTGGATAAAACACCACCCTAGTGTCTATCTTAGATAGATTAACAGAGATGGAAGGGACCTTGTAGGTCATCTAGTCCAACCTCCCCCTGCCCAAGCAGGACACCCTACACCATTTCTGACAGATGGCAGTCCAGTCTATCAGTAAGATGGTTTATAACCAGGAGTGAATCCTCATTGCTGCAAATTAACGTGAGGGTTTTCTGCCTGGACATAGCCCGGAATATATTAAAAACTTTCTCAGGGACATCCACATAGTCCAGAAATTCAAGATGGCAGCAGAAAAGATCAAAGGTCCTGCTTCTTGTAACATGCACCACCCAGCTCAGAGAGCACCTGGGAGCCCTGTTCTCCTCCTTTTCCTCATTCCCTTCTAACACTGATGATGTTACCTAGTTGGGTAGTGAAACGTCTGCAAGCAAACAACCAAGCTCAGAGAGCACCAAGGACTCCAAAGAAGTCATTGTCCTCCTCCTCCTCCTCCTCCTCCTCCTCCTCCTCCTCCTCCTCCTCCTCCTCCTCCTCTCTGCATACCCTATTCCCTTCTAGCACTGATGGTGTGGTGGGTCTCTCTCTCTCTCTCTCTCTCTCTCTCTCTCTCTCTCTCTCTTTCTCTGCCTGAATGATTGATCGAAAATAGCCTTTTCTGAAAAGCTGATTTGGGAGAGATGGAGCAGTGGGGAAGAGTTGAAATAGTTGGGGATGGAGAAGGGGAAGGAAGAACCTTCTGAGAAATAGTCGTGGGGGTGGGGGGAGAAATACCGAAAAGGAATTGGAGCTGCTTTGGGAAGGGGAGGGGTTGGGGGTGGAATAGGAAGGTTTTTGAATCCCACTAACAGATTGCACATTCCAAAGGTGCTTTACAGCTGACCCCCGGACGTCTGAGGAATTTGAGAGAGAGAGAGAGAGAGAGAGAGAGAGGAAGGAAGACTTGAAACCTCTCCTGGAGCAGCCTGGTGTGTGTGTGTGTGTGTGTGTGTGTGTGTTACAAAGGAAATTGCAGATGTGTGTGTAAAACATTCCAGTTTCTGTGTGCAGTCGGGCCCCTGGAGGGAAGAAGCGGGGATTGCAGGAATGCAGAGAATCAAAATGTTGAAAAAAGAACCGGCCTCTTTCTCTCTCTCTCTCTTGCATAAATCTCTTAGAAGGAATTCCCTCTAATTTGGGGGGTTTATTTATTTATTTTTGGTGGGGAACGGAAATAGAAGATTACTACTTCTTGGGTCGGCTTTGGTGGGGGGGTGGGGGGGTGGGAGAAAGCTTCCCTGCCTATTGGTGGAGGGGGGTGGGTGGGTTGAGCTTTTAAATGGAACAGGGCCGTTCTGGGGAGAGGGGATTTTTTTTTTTTTCTGTTGATGCAGATGCCAGATTTTTCTTTTTTCTTTTTCTTTCTTTCTTTTTTCTTCCTTCCTTCCCATCTTTCTTTCTTTCCCTTCCTTTCCCTCTTTATCTCTCCCCTTCCTTCCTTCCTTCCTTCCTTCCTTCCCATCTCCCTTTTTCCCCTTCCTTCTTACCTCTTTATCTCTCCCCTTCCTTCCTTCCTTCCTTCCTTCCTTCCTTCCTTCCTTCCTTCCTTCCTTCCTTCCTTCCTTCCTTCCTTCCTTCCTTCCTTCCCATCTCTTTTTTTTCCCTTCCTTCCTACCTTTTTATCTCTCCTTTTCCTTCCTTCCATCCTTCCCATCTCCCCTTTTTCCCTTCCTTCCTCTCTATATCTCTCCTCTTCCTTCCTTCCTTTCCTTCCTTCCTTCCTTCCTTTCCCCTTCCTTCCCATCTCTCTTTTTCCCTTCCTTCCTACCTCTATATCCTTCCATCTTCCCATTTTCCTTCCTTCCTTCCATCCCTCTTCCTTCATCTTCCCTTCTTTTTCCCTCCTCCTCCATACCTCTCCTTTTCCTTCCTTTCTTTTTTCCCTCCCTCCCTTTTCCTTCCTTTCTTTCCTCTCCCTCATCCATCCATCCATCCATCCCTCCATGCATCAGGTGTGATGACACCTGAGCTGTCTTAAGCTGTCTTAAGCATGGCCAGAGCAAAGGTTTAATGGTGAGTTTTTGATCTGGAGGCTTAGCGCCTTGTATTTAACTCGCGCATGTGCTTTCTTCGTGGTTCAAAAGGTATCAGGGAAAGTACATTGTGTAAACCCAGCTGCAAAGTATATCCGGCAGGTAACAGTCCAGTTAGAAGGGCTACAAAGGGTGATCTCTCTTTTTGACCGATTGATTGGAAGAACTACGTACTTTTTAAAAGAAAAGAGGGGCATGTGAATCACTGAGCAATGAGGTGGATGATTCAGGGATCTGCTCTGGAAGGCAGCTGAGGTTGGAGAATCTTTCCCCAACCCATCTCGACAGGTTGGCTCTTGCAGGTGTTTTTTTTTTTTTTAAAAAAGAAAAGCTTCCATTTTTAGGCAGGATCTGTACCAGCTTGCTAAATAGTTTGAAAAGCCAGAAATGGAATGTCAAGAATGCAAGGCTAGGAAAGAAAGGGAAAAAAAGAAAGAAAGAAAGAAAGAAAAAGAAAGTTGGAGGGAGCGAGGGAGGGAGGGAGGGAGGAAAGAAGGAGGGAAGAAAGAAAGGAAGGAAATGAAAGAAAGAATGAAAGGAAAGGAGAGAAAAGAAAGAAAAACCCAACAGAGAGAAAGAAGGGGAAAACCCAACAGAGAGGGGGAGGGAGAGAAAGAAAAAAGAAAGAAAGAAAGAAAGAAAGAAAGAAAGAAAGAAAGAAAGAAAGAAAGAAAGAAAGAAAGAAAGAAAGAAAGGAGGATCTAAGGAAAGAAAAGGGAGGGAAGAAAGGAAGGGAGCAAGGAAAGGAAGAAAAGAAAGGGAGAGGAATCAAGGAAGAGGGAGGAAAGAAGAAAGAAAGTGGAAGGAAGGAAGGAAAGAGGGAGGGAGGGAGGGAGGGAGGGAGGGGGGAAAGAAAGAAAATGTTTAGAAAGAAATGAAAATGACAATAGCAGCTACAAAATTCTTGCCAATGGCAATTGTGGGGTTTTTGGGTTTTTTGCCTTCTGGAATGCATGCACCTCTTAACCAAAAACGGATACGGGAAAGGCAGAAATATAACTTTCAACGCGGAACCTGCAGCCTTTGAAATCTCTAGTTTTTACCTCATTGTAGCCAGCAGAGTCGCAGTCTGTAACCAAATACGCAATTAGATTAGCGTTTTCTTTTTCTTAAAGCAAACAAACAAACAAATAAGCAATCCAAAAGTGTCTCCTTTTCCAACGGATCCGATCCCCCAAATGCCGGATCCGATTCCCCAAATGCCGATAGTGGGATACATTTTATTGAGGTGTTTAGACAAGAGCCCTGGCATTTTTTAAAGGGACTGCAAAGGCATTTTTTTCCCCCCTCCTTCAAGGTTTCGTTTCCTAATGATAAGGCCTTACTAAAAGCCCTGGAAATATTTTATACAGAGGCTTGGGAGAGAAGATAAAAAGTTTCTGGGGCCAAAACAAAACTTTTCAGTCCGTTTTTTTAATTTGCAAATGAATGGAGGAGAGGAATCTCGTGCTGGGGAGTTTGAGCATCTATTCAAGTTGGCTGCAAAACCTATTGAGGTTGGTTTAGTTCACTTTCTGTAGACGGCCCATGGCTTAGTACAGCTTTTTTACTACTGATTCCTCTTCTCGGTCCCCCCTCTTTCCACCAACGGGCTGGGTTTCCTCCATCGGAATTCTGAAATTCTGGGGCTTTGTAGTCCCAAAACATCTGAAAAATTAAGGATTTTTGGGGGGTGGGTGGGTGGGACACCCAATTGAGTGGTTAATTTTAATTTTTAAGCTTGCCTTCAGAAATTGTGGGCGCTTCGTCACTGGAAGTTTTTAAAAAGAGACTGGACAGTCACTTGTCTGAAATGGGATAGGGTCTCCTGCTTCAGCTGGGGGCTGGACTAGAAGACCTCCAAGGTCCCTTCCAGCTTCTATTCTATTCCTATTGTATTCTACTCTGCTATTCTATTCTATTATTTATATTTCTATATTTCTATTCCATTCTATATTCTTCCCTCCTCCTTTTCCTCTCTATTCTATTCTATTCTATTCTATTCTATTCTATTCTATTCTATTCTATTCTATTCTATTCTATTCTATTCTATTCATTTGGTGGTTTGTTTTTTTCAGCGTGTGCTTCTATCAGCCATAACTTGCTTATTACATGATCTTTTTTTTTGTAATGTCAGATTGATTTTTAATGTGTTAATCCAAAGAGAGGGAGGTTGTTTTGTCATTCAAAAGAATTAATAAAAAAAACCAACAGATGACAAAAACAGCCGGAAGAGGATCATTTCTGCCAGCAGTGGCTTTTTCCTAGTGGTGTAAACACAGATAAATAAGTGTGTGTGTGTGTGTGTGTGTGTGTGTGTGTGTGTGCCACTGCTGTTTGAGTAACCTGATCTTCACAACCCTGTACCTGAATGTAACTTGTGCAACCACAACCGAGCCCCCAAATTTATGTTGTTAAATGAGACATTTAAGTGAGCTTTGCCCCATTTTACGACCTTTCTTGCCACCGTTGTTAAGTGAATCACCACAATTGTTAAGTTAGTAACTCGGTTGTTAAGTGAACCTGGATTCCCCCATTGGCCTTTTGTTTGTCGGAAGGTCGCAAAACGGGATGGTGTAACTCCGGGGACACTGTAACCGTCATAAATACAGGTCGGTTGCCAAGCGTCTGAATTCACGATCATGTGACCACGGGGATGCTGCAACAGTCGTTAAGTGTGAAAAGGGGTGGTGGTGTCATCCCTCACTTTTTTTCCCCAGCGCTTTTTTGTCACTTTGAACAGTCACTAAATGAACAGTTGTAAGTTGAAGACTACTGTATAACTTCTTCAGTTCCTCAAACCTTACAAAATGGGCTCGCTCCAACATACGCGTAACATAGTTTTATATGCTCCCATTATTTATTTATTTATTTATATATACTGTCATTCAAGACTCTGTGCTAAATAAACAATGCAATCCTGAGCACACTTGTGCAAAAGTAAGTTCCCAGGTAAGTGAGTTTAAATTTGCAGCCGGACACAGGTGGCTTAAAGGAGGTATATTTGATAATGCCTTCGGACGCCATTTAAACATGGGCGCTGTCTAACAGAATGCAATTCAATGATTGGAAAAAAAAAAAAAAAAGGACGGTTTTGCATTGAGGCAAGAAGAACCAAATGCACAGGTGCAGTAAGTAGGTGATGCCTTGCTCAATAGTAGTGACTGTGAGAGGGATCTTGGAGTCCTAGTGGACAATCCCTTAAATATGAGCCAGCAGTGTGATGCAGCTGCCAAAAAAGCCAACCCAGTTCTAGGCTGCATAAACAGAGGGATAGAATCAAGATCACGTGAAGTGTTAATACCACTTTATAAGGCTTTGGTAAGGCCATATTTGGAAATACTGCATCCAGTTTTGGTTGCCACGATGTAAAAAAGATGTTAAGACTCCGGAAAGAGTGCACAGAAGAGCAACCAAGATGATTAGGGGACTGGAGGCTAAAACATATAAAAACGGTTGCTGGAATTGGGTATATCTAGTTTAATGAAAAGAAGAACTAGGGGAGACATGATAGCAGTCTTCCAATATCTCAGGGGCTGCTTCAAAAAAAAGGGGGTCAAGCTATTCTCCAAAGCACCTGAAAGAAAGGGCAAGAAGTAATGGATGGAAACTAACTGAGGAGAGAAGCAACTTAGAACTAAGGAGAAATTTCCTGACATTTAGAACAATTAATCAGTGGAACTCCTTGCCTCCAGAAGTTGTGAATCCTCCATCCTCCTCCTTTTAAAAAAAGACTGGACAGCCACTTGTCTGGAATAGTATAGGGTTCCCTGGCTATGCAGGGGGTTGGACTAGAAGACCTCCAAGGTCCCTTTACAGCTCTATTCTGATTGATATTGATTGATCCCTAAGGCAGGACTAGGACTCACGGTCTCCTGGTGATTAGTTCCAAGTCACCCAGCCAACTTTCATGGCTAAGGCAGGACTAAAACTCTTAGTTCCTAGCCAGGTGCCTTCACCACCATTTCTTCTCCCATCAGAAAAGCTCTGGCAAGTGACAGAATTTCATATTTCCAATCCCATCGAATATTGCTTTATCAATCTTGATGGGAAAGATTAGGTGGTAGGAAGTTTACGTTAGACCAGAGTTTAACTTTGGATGTGTGGACTTCAACCCCCAGAATTCCCCAGCCAGTGTGGGAGTTGATGGATTCTGGGAGTTGAAGTTCACACATCTTAAAAGTTGGCCAAGTCTGTGTTAGATCATCGGACAATTGGTATTCTCTTCCCCATGTCTTCAGAATCGCCTTTGCTAAAAACCTCTGACGTCTTCCAGGACTTCAACAAAAAAACCTCAGAATTAACTTCTCAAATATCCCAGTAGATCCATTTCTTAAAACTGGATTCAATGGGTCATGTGTGTGTGTGTGTTTGTGTGTGTGTGTGTCAGCAAAATCCACAAGAGTTCTGTTGCCCCGTTTAGCTAACTTCCTCGGGGATCTGGTATTGTCCCAAACAGTTCCGCTAACACAGCTCAGAAAGTTTGTGGCAGAGAAAACGTGTAATTCAGGCAATTTAACATTTTGCTTGCTAATCGTTGAAAATATGCTCGTAGGGAAAGATGAGAGGGCTTGATTGGTCTAGTGGTTAGGGAACTGGATTAGCTGCAAGGAAGACTAAATTCTAATCCTGATTTAGGAACAAATTCAAAAGGCCGGTTTTCTGGCCAGCCTTTCCCTCTCCGTCCTCAAAAGAAGATATCGGTGGATTATTTCTGGAATACGTTGTCAGAGACCTGTTTTGAGGTTGACTTGATGGACCATAATCAGGGTCAATGTCTGGAATACTCTACCTGACTCTGTGGTTTCTTCCCCAAACCCCAAAAACTTTAACCTTAGATTGTCTACTATTGACCTCACCCCTTTCCTAAGAGGTCTGTAGGGGGTGTGCATAAGCGCACCAACGTGCCTACCGTCCCTGTCCTATTGTTTCTTTTATTTTTCTTATATGTACCCATGTATTCATAACTATGTTTTTACTTATACCTATGATCTTGTAAGCAATTGACGTACATACATAGATACATACATAGATACATACATACATACATAAAAATAAATCCACTTTGGGAAGCCACAAGGAGACCACCCTATGTTGCTTAGCTGGTATTTATAGAAGAAACCGCCATTGGCTGAGTGTGCAACCCAACACAAAGCCCCCCCGCCATTTCCAACCATTGTTTCCAAATCAGAACAGCTGGCTTCGAAAATGAAACAAACCACATTGTGGTCCAGAACTGTGTGTGCGAGCTGGGCCTGCCTTGAAAATTGGTGCATTGGCTCTGCTGGCTTGAATCGTGAAAATCATAGTTCCCGAGACATCTGGTATCTGGACAGGGTGGGGCCGTGCCATAAAGTTTGCATAAGCCAGGAATGATGGATTGATTTTAAATCGGCAAGGGGGAAAAAAAATGCAGGCTTCAAATGCAGGTCTCGAACATGGTGGCATTGATCCAGTATTTGAGGGGCTGTCATGGAGAAGAGGGGGTGTCAACCTAGTCTACAAACAAGTGTGAGGGCAGGACAAGAAGTAATGGGCGGAAACCTATCAAAGAGCGACCCAATCTTGAATTAAAGAGATTTCCCGAAAGTGAGAATAATTAATCAGTGGAACGCCTTGCCCCCAGAAGTTGTGGGTGCTCCATCACTAGATATTTTCAAGAGGAGACTGGACAGCTATTGGCCCAGAATAGTACAAGGTCTCCTGCTTGAGCAGTGGGTTGGACTGGAAGACCTCTCAGGTCCCCTCCAACTCTTATTCTATGTTCTGTGCCTCCGATGAAACAAGCTTCTGCCTTTTCATAACTCTGTTATTCTGTAAATCCCTTGTGAATAGAATGGAATGGAATGGAATGGAAATAAGGACTAGAATAGAAATAAGGACTAGAATAGAATAAAAATAAGGACTAAAATAGAGTAGAGTAGAGTAGAATAAGAATAGAATAGAATAGAATAGAATAGAATAGAATAGAATAGAATAGAATAGAATAGAAATAAGGACTAGAATAGAATAGAAATACAGACTAGAATAGAATAGAAACACAGACTAAAATAGAATAGAGTAGAATAGAATAGAAATAAGGACTAGAATAGAATAGAAATAAGGACTAGAATAGAATAGAAATAAGGACTAGAATAGAGTAGAATAGAAATAAGGACTAGAGTAGAATAGAATAGAAATAAGGACTAAAATAGAATAGAAATAAGGACTAGAATAGAGTAGAATAGAAATAAGGACTAGAATAGAATAGAAATAAGGACTAGAATAGAGTAGAATAGAAATAAGGACTAGAGTAGAATAGAATAGAAATAAGGACTAAAATAGAATAGAAATAAGGACTAGAATAGAGTAGAATAGAATAGAATAAAATTAGAATAGAATAGAAATAAGGACTAAAATAGAATAAAATATAATAGGATTTCTTTAGTGGCCAATTGTGATTTGGACACACAAGGAATCAAGTTCCCATCAGCTGTAGATTCTCTTTGTTCTCCATTGTTTATTTTCTCCTGGTTTCAAGGGAACAGCAAGAAGGTGAAAAAATTACCATTTCACTTGGAGATAAACTAAAATAATTGCTCAACCATACATGAATCCCAAAGATTCCCCAATAACCAGTAAGACTAGATCCCAGGAGAAAAATTTTCCTTCTTTCAGGATGTGGCTTTTGAGCCCAAACCGGAACCTACTTTGCAGGAGAAAAGATACTTAGCAAAAACTGGATGAAATTCCGACTGCAATTTTTCGTAATTCATATTAAAAAAAGGCAGCCAAGGCTTAAAGCTCGTTTCACCTGAGGCATAGAACATGGAATGACAGAGTTGGAAGGGACCTTGGAGGTCTTCTAGTCCAACCCCCTGTCTCCAGCAGGAGATCCTATACCTTTCCAGACAAATGGCTGTCCAATCTCTTTTCTTGAAAAGTGTGTGGAGCACCCAAAACTTTTGGAGACAAAGCATGCCACGGATCGATTGTTCTCACTGTCTATTCCATTCTCGTCTCCTTGGTTCTAGGTTGGATCTCTCTTTGATAAACTTCTTGTCCTGCCTTCAGGCGTTGTGGAGAATAGGTTGACCCCCATTCCTCTGTGACAGCCCAAAACAAACAAAGAGACCTGTTTGTTTTCCAGAAGCTCTTTGGGGTTGTTGTTTTTTTAGCGGTAAACCCATTGAGGCAGATCTTCCTTGGAAATACCATCTGTTTCTGGATGACATGTGTTCAGTGGGAGGGGTAACAGTTGACTCAGAAGCACATGGGACTCCGGGTTCAATTTCCAAAAACTTACATAAGCAGCAAGTTCAGATAGGGTTGAAAAGAATGATTATTGAATGAATCCCCGGTAGAAACGTGGTGGGACCCAAACCTTGATTCTATGACGTGCAACAGCGGGACAATAGGAATTGAGATGGCATGGGGACACTGATAAAAGAGATTTGGACGGACCCCTTTGGTTAATGCATTTCAGCACAAAGCAGACCTGCAATTCAGAGCGTTAAACTAACTTCATGCAGGCAGCCCTGTCGTTGGAATATCCAACAGTCCAGCTGTTTGCCCTCTGATGCCAACTTAGTCCTCCAAGACACAAAGTTAGAAGGAAAGAGTAGTTGACCCAATAAGCCTCTCCATTATGAGATATCCCTCTGTGTCTCATTCTCTCTCTCTCTCTCTCTTTCAATCTCATCTTTTCTCTCTTCATTTCTGTCTGTCTGTCTCTTATTCTCTCTCTTTCAATCCCATCTTCTCTCTTTTCATTTCTGTCTCGCTCTTATTCTCTTTCTTTCAATCCCATTGTCTCTCTTCCTCTGTCTCTCCGTCTTTTTCTTTCTCTTTCAATCCCGTTTTCTCTGTCTTTCTCTGTCTCGTTCTCTTCCTCTCTCTCTTTCAACCCCGTTTTTTCTCTCTCTTTGTCTCTTTCTCTCGCTCTCCCACTCTCTCTCATTTTCTCCGCCCAATCCAACCTCCCAGGGTTGTTGTTGTGGGGCAAATAGGAAGAGAAAGGTGTGTGGGTTATCGTTGCCACCTTCAGATACAGGTTGACCCGGGGCCACAAATTGAACCCCAAATTTCCCTAGCTGGGATGGAGCACCTATACTTTCTGGAGGCAAGCCGTTCCACTGGTTAATTGTTCTCACTGTCAGGAAATTCCTCCTTCTAAGAAGTTCCTTTCGGTCTGGGGCCAATGTTGAAGTAGAACTTAACAGCTAGCAGAGGTTGCCCTCTAGATACGGTATATAATCCACAGGTGTATTTTTTTTTTTAAAAAGGCAGAAAAATAAAACCTCAGCTGAAAAGAAAAGAAAAAGTATATATCTCTGCTGAGAGTAAGAAAAATATTGAAATGTTATAAGCGATATATAAAAATATACGGGCACAACTTACGACTTACAATTGAGCCCAACATTTCCGTGGCTAAGTGAGACGGTTAATTTTGCCCCGTTTTGCGACTTTTCTCACCGCCGTTGTTAAGCGAATCCTTGCAGTTGTTACGTTAGTAACACCCGAGTCCTGCCGCAGCTTCCCTCTCAGTACAAAGTTTCCCCCACCACCACCCTCCCTCCCTGTCTCTCTCTCTCTCTTAAGGCATGTGGGGAGAAGATGGGAGCAGATTGTGTTAAATACCTTCTACGCTCTCTTTGTAAATCATACCGGGAGAAGAAGACGAGGGCTTTGGGACGGAGCCAAGTGGGTGGCCGCTGCCCAGGGTTTTCAGGAGGGTCTGATGGCCCGGCGCTTCTCAGAGGCAGGAGGGGGCCCCCTCCGCGAGATGGAGGCCTAGCAGATTGCCAAAAAAAAAAAAAAAGCAGCAGAGAAAAACGGCCGAGCTTCTAAGGATGGAGAGAGGGAGGGAGGGAGGGAGAGAAAGAGGGAGAGAGATGGGCTAGGTTGGGTTGGGTTGGAAGATTTCCTTTGCTTTTTCTCTCCCCCACCTTCTTTTTCTTTCTTCCCTTTTCTCTTTCTCTCTTTCCTTCAACCTTTCCTTTGCTTCCTTGCTTCCTCCCTCTCCTCCCTCCCCTTCCTTCATGTCTTCTCTTTCATTCCTTTCTCTGTTCTTTCTCCTTCCTTCCTTCCTTCCTTCCTTCCTTCCTTCCTTCCTTCCTTCCTTCCTTCCTTCCTTCCTTCCTTCCTTCCTTCCTTCCTTCCTTTCCTCTTTCATTCCTTTCTGTTCTTTCTCCTCCCTCCTTTCCATCCTTCTTCCCTCCCTTCCTTCTTTCCCTCCCTTCATCATCTACAAGAATTCTTTATAGAAATATAAAGGCTGATGTGCACGCTCACTCATCACCACCCCCCCCAGCTTTGTTCACAATCAGCAAGTCAGTGTGTGTGTGTGTGTGTGTGTGTGTGTGTTGGGAGTGCCAAAAGCCTGCTCTGGGGCAGTCTGCTACTCTTTCTTTGTTGCGCTCCTGTCCAGCATCACCTCTAGCAGTGCAATAATGAAAGGGCATCAGCCACTCCACAAATCAACAGGGAAAAAGGGGGGAGGGGAGACTGGATTAATTGCTCCTTGGGATCCTGGAAGGGCAGCCTTCCCTCCTGCCGTCCCCCTCCACCCGCACACCCCTCTTCCGCTCCAACCTCAGGACCATAGCTGAGGATTTGCTTCTGTTTTGGGGGGTCCCCGGTCCTTGGGATAAGGACAGGGGGCTCCGTCTCTCCAGTGGGTTGCAAGCCAATTCCTGCTTGCTTGGCTTTGATCGATCAATTGGCCTGCCAATCAAATTTAGGCACCGCCCATCTCCCTATCTGGGTGGACTCTGGGCAGTTCAGAGAGATGCAGGTAGTCCTTAACTTGCAACGATTCGTTTAGTGACCCTTCAAAGGTGCAACAGCACTGAAGAAAGTGACTTGGGGGCGGGTTTTTTCCCCCACAATTATGACCATTGGACATTCATGTGGTCACGTGATCAAAAACCTTGGCAACTGGCTCATGTATATGCACCGGAATTAAGCCCCCCCAAACATCCCCAAATGCCAGACTTTGCAACTGGCTCATATGTATATGCCAGCTGGGTGAATTGGGGCCAATCGCCAGGAGACGTTGAGTTCTAGTCCTGCCTTAACCATGAAAGCCAACTGGGTGACTTTGGGCCAATCACCAGGAGACGATGAGTTCTAGTCCCGCCTTGGGGCACGAAAGCCAGCTGGGTGACTTTGGGCCAATCACCAGGAGACAGTGAGTTCTAGTCCCGCCTTGGGGCATGAAAGCCAGCTAGGTGTCTTTTGGCCAATCACCAGGAGACAGTGAGTTCTAGTCCCACCTTAGCCATGAAAGCCAGCTGGGTGACATTGGGCCAGCCCCTCTCTCTCAGCCCAACCCACCTCACTGGATTGTTGTGGGCAAAAAGAGGAGCAGGAAGCGGTGTTAAACACATTCACCTTCTAGAATGGCATGTAAAATAATAAAAGTGTGGCCCAATGAAATAAACACATCAAAACAACATTGCTGCCCCATTCCCACCAGTTCCGCTCCGACCTTCGGAGGCGACCACGAGATGCCCAGGTACCCCCAAAGGCTTCAGGGGGGATATTTGGTGGGTCAAATGGAGCCCCCTCCCCTCCGTCCATCGCCCTTCCCCGCTGATCAGCCGGGAACTGGCCAACGTCAGTTTGAACTGGAATAAACTGGGTGAGGAGCTGGCTAGCTAGCCGGTTGGGGCCTCCTTCTGTTTTGTATTTCTCTCGGCTGCTAACCCCCTTCCAGGGCAGGCAGCTGCATGCAGCCGCAGGGCCTTTGAAGAAACGGGAGGTGGTGACCCCAAGGCCTCCCCTGTCCCCCCTCCTCTCCCCATCCCAGGAGGTCTTGAGTCAATCAAGAGGAAGGGGACTTGAAAGGAGAGGTGGGGAGGGGGACGAGCGGGGTGGGTTGCTGCACTCCAGCCATTTGTCAAGGGCTGAATGAAACAGGAAAGGACAAGAGGCAAAGGCAAGAAGTAAAAAGAAAGAAGAAAAGAAAAGAAAAGAAAAAGGAATTACTTCCAGTTTGGTGAACTGCTGAACGGCTCCCTCCCTCTGGAAAGGGAGTTGGGGGGGGGAGAACTTCACCCCCTCATGTTTAAAATACCTCCCCCCCCCCTCTGATCCCCTCCTCGCTTCAGATGCCCCCATCACCCTTGCTTGGATTGACAGCCCCCAAAGAGCAGCTTTTCATTTTTCTTTTAAAAATAAAAAATAAAACAAAGACCCATGTGGTAAAGCAATACCGATAAACGGAGGAGCAAGCAATCCTGGGGGTGGGGAAAGAAAGAGAGAATGCAAAATGGGTAAGATATAAAGGAGGGGTGGGGGGAGAGAGAGAGAGAGAGAGAAAATGGGATTGAGAGAGAAAGAGAGAATGGGATTGGAAGAGAATCAGACATAGAGAAAGCGAGAGAAAACGAGACAAGAGAAAACGGGATTGAGAGAGAATGAGACAGACAGAGAAAAAGAGTGGAAAAAAAAGAGAGAGAGAGAATGGGATTGGAAGAGGAATGCAACAGATGGAGAAAAAGAGAAAAAAAGAGAGGAGAGAGGACAGAAAAAGAACGGGAGAGAGAAAATGGGATTGAAAGAGAAAGAGAAAATGGAATTGGAATCAGACAGATAGACAGAGAAAAAGAGAGAAAACAAGACAAGAGAAAATGGGATTGAGAGAGAATGAGACAGACAGAGAAAAAGAGTGAAAAAGAGAGAGAGAGAGAGAAACTATTACATACAGTATTACTATTACATCTGACAAGGGTCCTTTCGTAAGACTTTTCAGGAGATGAATAAGCCAGAATCTTAGCCCACATTGGAAAAGCCTTAAATCCTCTCCAGGGCATAGTACAGGCTGGGGATTGTGGTTTGTTGCCTCCTGGGGGTTAATTTGGAAAAATTGGGGCGGGAGGGAGAGAGCTCACTTTTGTGATGCTTTTCCAAACCTAGCCCCCCCCCCCCCCACTCTCTCTCTTCTCTCCTGTTGCGAGTGGATCAACAAGAAACACAGGACCAAGAATTTTTGAAATTCGGAAGGTTGTGAGATCAAGTTGCTCCTCTCTTCCTGTTTCCTTTGCTAATAGATTTGGAGAGATGGGCTCCCTGACAGACAAAAGGGGCAAATGTGGCCATCTGGACCTCTGGAGCATATGGGGTGGTGGTGATGTCACACGCCCCCTAAAGCATCAAGCAAGATGACCAGTGGCAGTGGCAAAATTCACACCGCACCTTTCCTTAAAAACAATCTCACCACACTCATTTAGAGAAATGGTGGGGTCCCTTCCCTATGTTTGCAATGAACACACACACACACACACACACACACAAAGTGGCTTGAAACTTGGACAAACCTTTCCAAACACCAACATCGGAACGTGCCCACACCAGTTAAAAGTCAACGCAGAACCTCGATGCAGCAAACGAGAGAATTCTTACCGATACGAAACAACTCAGCATTACAAGAAGGAAATAATCCCACTCATATGAAGAAGAGAGGATGCAAATCTGGATCCCCACACCAGTGCTAAGATACCCCCTCCACTCCTCAATGGGGTGACATGGGCTGGCCTAAAGCAGAACCACCTGACAGGTGTGACATGCTCAGGTTACAGGAGCACACCACTGTGCCCATGTGCAAATGAAGCCATCATGGGCTTGGCTAAGTTCCTTGCTAGATATGAGCTCATCACCCAAAGGACTTTGGAAGGTTGACGATCGGCCAGAAAGTTACAGAGCCTGGCGAACTTTCTTCCAAAATGCAATAAGGGATCTTGTGCACGGAGGAGGTGTCCAGTATCTTATTATAGATAAACAAAGTTGGAAGGGGCCTTGTAGGTCACCTAGTCCAACCCCCCCACCCAAACAGGAGACCCTGCACCATTTCTGACAGATGGCAGTCCAGTCTCTTCTTGAAAGCTTCCAGTGATGAAGCTCCCGCAACTTCTGAAGGCAACTTCTGTTCCATTGGTATAGGGTTTCCTGCCTAATCAGGGGGTTGGACTAGAAGACCTCCAAGGTCCCTTCCAGCTCTATTCTGATTGATATTGATGTTTAGCTGGTTGCCCACTAAGACTCCAAGATCCCTCTCCCAGTTACTTCTACTAAGCCTGGTTTCACCCAGTCTATAGCTGTACTTTTTGAGTGATTGAATCTTTGGATCAGGAATATTAACATAAAAGGCCCAGAAACCAGTTTTAAGAAAATCTGGGACAGATTAGAGGAGGGTTGTGGCTCAGCAAAGGCAATTGAGAGTACCCCCCACCCCCCCACCCCCGTTTAAGAGGCTTGAGGATTTTCCTAAAATAACCAGCAGGGGGTACCACAAACTTAGAGAATTAAGTGATTTGTTAAGTATTTTTTATCAAGGCAACCTGGTCTACCCAATTATGGGACAGAGCACACTGCTTCCACCTTTCAGCCCGCAATCCAGGAGCCTTTGCAGGCAGTTGCTTCCATGGCAAACTATTTTTGGGTGTTGAATTTATGTTTACCGGCAAAAGAAATAAAGGGAGACTACTGGTATAGGTCTATTTCAAGTGATTTAGCTCTCAGCAGCTAGCCATACCCTCCTGGGTTATGCCATAACCCAGAGCCATGCCCAGGTTCGAATCCCAGAAGGGTATGGCTAGCTGACGAGAGCTCAATCGCTTGAAATAGACCTATACTAGTAGTCTCCTTTTATTTCTTTTGTCGGTAAACATAACTTTAACAGAAGTGATTTGTTGCGAGGACTACAAGCTGCCAAAGCAAGGAGTGTCCTGCCAGGCCTCTCTTGAACACTGCCAGGGGGATTAAACCCATAGTTTTGAAGGTTCCTCATGACTTACAACAGAAATGGGTTATGTACGGGTTTGAGCGTAAGACGAAACTCAAGCTGCCCTTCCCACCGTTCCGGGTGCTTGTAGACTTTGTCTTAAGAGCAAGCGAAGATTATGAACTATCCCCATTGTGCCTTCGTACTGCCACACACCACACCTCCCTGCCCCAAACAACACAGGCCGCTGGGTGCCAGGGCATAAAACCACTAGCCCCAGTAAGCAGTGTGCCCTCTACGCAGGGAAATGCATCCTCTCCTGAAATGCAGAACCTTCTAGAAGATCACAAGATCTTCCTTGAAAAAGAATCACATCTGCTTCGGGTGCTGCTCACCCACATCACACTTTGCCAGGGATTGTAAAGGTAGCGTATCATGCACAGAGTACGACAGCATGGACCACAACACGGTGTTACACTCTGGCCCAGGACTTTGGATCATCCAAGCCAACTGAGGACGTCAACAAGCATAGCGAGGAGCGGAGGAACACTGGTGTACGGAAGTATATGGAACTCAGTCAGGTGGCAGGCCTGGCCCAAAATCCCGTCTAGTTAAGAGTATCTAAGCTGTAAAGTTGTATTCAATTCTAGACAATCAAAGCAACAGGGGTCTCTAGCCTGTCTTGGACATGTTTGATAGTAAGAGAACTAGTTCCCCCTTACTCCCTCGACACCTGTGTGGTGGAGGTGGTATTCAGCCAGTTCTGACCAGTTCTGGAGAACCGGCAGCGGAAATTTTGAGTCGTTCGGGAGAACCGGCCAATGCCACCTCTGGCTGGCCCCACCAACCCCATCTCTTCTCTGCCTCCCGAGTCCCAGCTGATCGGCTGAGTCTGCTTTGGTTGCCCTGCACAGGAGAACGGAGCTGGAAAGCAGGTTAGTGAGGTGGGGAGAGAATGGGGGTTTTGCAGTAACCTTCCCATGTCACGCCCACCAAGCCATGCCCACAGAACCAGTAGTAAAAAAAATTTTGAATCCCACCACTGCTGTGTCGCCATTGTTGAGATGGTGGGGAGGAAAGCTACTGCTTTCAATGTAGACTTCATAGATGGCTGTACTTGTCTACTATAATTTGAATGCAACCAGAGTCCAGATGACTGGACGTAAATTCTCACTCCAGATCCAGCAATTCAAGAACCTCAGCTGAAACACACAGCCCATGATAATACTGCTCCTGGGAAGAGACATCTTAGGGGTCAACAAAGAGATCAGATTAAGGGTCTCCACAATGGCCCTTCTGCTGAGAGACATGAGACCTTGGGTGGGCCATCATAGGGGAATATTTGTTTAGGAAAAGTGTACAAATCCACGTCCATTAATATGTTCACCAGCACGCTAGACAAAGGAGGTATTTCTCGCTTCCAGCCATGTCACAACCGCTTCTTCATAAAGGAGCTGCCAGGTAGTAGCATTCATGTGCCCATGAGCTGTGGTGGCGCAGGGTTTAGAATGCAGTATTGCAAGCCAATTCTGCCTGCACACCAGCAGTTTGAGCCTGACTGGCTCAAAGCTGCCTTCCACCCTTCCGAAGTCAGTAAAATGAGGACCCAGATAGTTGGGGGCAAATTTGCTAAACCACTTAGAGAGGGTTGTGAATCGGTATATAATTCTTAAGTGCTAGTGCTGTTCCTTTTTTTCCATCCATGAATCCATGGTGCATAACGGTTAGAATGCCGTATTGCAGGCTAATTCTGCCCACTGCCAGGGGTTCGATCCTGACCAGCTCGAGGTTGACTCAGCCTTGCAATCTTCCGAGGTGGGTAAAATGAGGATCCAGATTGTTTGGGGGGCAACAGGCTGACTCTGTAAACCGCTTAGAGAGGGCTGGAAAGCACTATCAAGCAGTATATAAGTCTAAGGGCTATTGCTATTTCCCTGTCCCTTCATAAGCCCGGACAGGGATGAACATGCCTGAGACAGTGACGAAGACCATCTCAAATGTCCCATATTTCCCAGAACAAAGGAAAACCAGCAGAAAGATAAGTTGGCGCCTGCCTAACAACAAGGAGCAGATCCTTAAACACAATCATTTCGTTACAAAGCAGCCCAATTTCTACAGCGTGCTCAGAAAGCATCTTGCACTTTTGCACAATTGCACAGTGCACAATTTGAGTTGCACCCCCACCCTGGCTCCCCCCCCCCAGCCTTCCGTCAACCCCCAAGGAGAGCCAATTTCCCTGAAAAGAAAATTGGGGCGGCCAAGGGAAATTTGAGAGGGACAACAAACTCAAACAAAAGGACAGCAGTACAAGGAAGTCCTTGACTTGCAAACCACAATCAAACCTGGAATTTTCATTGCCAAGCAAGGCGATTGGGACTCACTGCACAATTTTACGACTTTATTTTGCCATGAAGCAAATCGCTGCGGTTGTTAAGTGAAACACCTGGCTGTTAAGCGAATCCAGATTCCCCATTGATCTGGCTTGTTTGGAAGCGGGCTGGGAAAGCCACAAATGGCAATTGTGTGTGACGCTGCAACACTGCAAGCATTATAAATGATCCGTTTGCCAAGTGTCCGAATTTTACTCATGTGAATATGGGGAGGGTGCAACGGTGAAGTGTGAAAAATGGTCGTAAGTCACTTATTTCAGTGCCTTCCCAATACCAGCTGCAGAAGCCCCCTCCCTCACTGGTGGCCCTGGAGTTGCTTTTGAGTAATTGATTCTGAAACGCAGCAAATCAGTAAATATTAACTACACACAAGAAATCAACGGGGGAGCCAGATTCACTCAACAACCGTGGCAAGAAAAACTTATTTCTTATTGTAGAACTCAATGATTGAACAGAAATTGGCAGGTCAACTGTGTTCATATGTCAAGGACTTCCTTTGTAACGGCCTAGTAATAGCAAATTCGCTTGTTAAACCAACATTGAAAAGAAAGTTCAGGCTACTTACAAGCCAGGGTGTAGTAGGTCCATTCGGTCTGGTCCAGAGATCCAAGCCAGGAAGAAGCAGCAGCAAGCAGGTTTCAGAAGGATGAGTGGCCAAGTTGCAGGGCTGCAGAAAATCAGCTACACACAGGCAACTCCGCGAATGAGAGCTCAGCTGGCACGTATCGGGAATAATTGCAGAGCTGAATTATTGACTCCCAAGAAGACTGTTCTTCTTCCTGCAGTTTGGCAAACTCTTTCAAGGAACCGTGTTTTGGGGCTGTTGACGGGTCCATATGGATGCTCTTGTGGACTTGGGAGCCATTTCCTGACCTCAAAGTTAGAGCACATCAAGGTTGGAAGTCTGAACCAACGGACCTCGGTTCTGTCAAGATTGTGGAGCTTTATTTATTTGTATCCTGCCTTTTATTATTTTTACAAATAACTCAAGGGTGATGAACATATACAGCACACCTTCCTTGTGTATTTCTAACAACCACCACCATCCTGTGAGGTGGGTTGAGCTGAGAGGGATTGGCCCAAAGTCACCCAGCTGGCTTTCATGGCTAAGGTGGGATTAGAACTCAAGAGTTTCCACACTTACCCAGCCACCTTTCATGCCTATAGTGGAACTAGAACTCACCATCTCCTGGTGATTGATCCAAAATCACCCAGCTGGCTTTCACACCTAAGGTGGGATTAGAACTCATAGTCCCCTGTTTAAGACTCCTCCTGCTTCAAATTTGTCCAGGCTTTTCTTCCATCTCCTCCACTTCAGTCTCTCTTAAGTAAAAGGTAAAGGTTCTCCTCGCACATATGTGCTAGTCGTTTCTGGCTCTACGGGGCCGGTGCTGATCTCCGTTACAAAGCCGAAGAGCCAGCGCTGTCCGAAGACGTCTCCATGGTCATGTGGCCAGCATGACTCAACGCCGAAGGCACGCGGAATGCTGTTACCTTCCCATCAAAGTTGCCCCTAATTTTCCTACCTGCATTTTTACATGCTTTCGAACTGCTAGGTTGGCAGAAGCTGGGACAAGGAACAGGAGCTCACTCCGTGACGCGGCGCTAGGGATTCGAACCGCCAAACTGCAAACTCTTCTGGTCGACAAGCTCAGTGTTAGCCACTGAGCCACCGCGTTCCCCTCAGTCTCTCTTACATGCAGGCAAGACACCTGGAATGGTAACCTTATTACATCTAAGCATTGCTTCATAAGGTGATAGAGATAGGAATAAAAGAGACGCCGTTCCAGTCTTGCAGTTACGCCTCTGGTTGTGTTTGGTTCCCAGGTCACCCTTGCTAAGACTGGGAGACCCCAGGTTTGGGGTTAACAGCCTGGGTTACGTTGGGGGATGCCACACTGAGTGTTAGCAAACCTTGCTAAGGTTAGGGAGGATGCAAACAATGGCTAGGATTGTGTATTTGCACAACCATGCACAATCCTTCAATCCTACAGGAATGCTCTGGGAATACTTTGGGGTTATTTCAGGTTGCACTAAACCAAAGGTCTTGGCAACTTTAGGATCTGTGGACTTCAATTCCCAGAATTTCTGGGATTTGAAGTGGACAAGTTTTAAACGTTGCCAATTTTGCAGACCCCTGCACTAAGCCGTGGCATGCTGGAAGACGGGGGAAGAGATAGATTCAAATTCTATGCCTAATGAAGACCCGTCTCTCCATCTTGCAGCCCAACCCACCTCACAGGGCTGTTGTTGTGAGGAAGATAGGAGAAGGAAGGAGTGTTGTATTTCCAGCCTGGAGTTATTTATACAAATAATAAAGGCGGGATTTAAAAAAATAAATACATTTGCTGGGTTGAATTTACTAAGTCCTCTATGGCTCAGAGTTTGAACAAGTCACAGGCTGCGTGACCAAACAGGTGCAGAATTTAAATATTGGAAAGGAGATGTCACAGGGTGCATTTAAAATGGAGGAATTATATTTTGTTTTGATTGTATACTCAAAGAAAATTGGGATGATGTGTTTTATAGTTTACTATTTTGCTCCATTTTTGCTAAAACGGATTAAGGTTCTAAAAACTTTTTTTTAAAAAATACCCAAGAAATTTATATTTGAAGTATACAGATAAATCTGTAATTGTCCTTTTGCTTTGTATCATAATTATGATACATTATTGATTAGTTGCAAGGCTGCACCAGGGTATAAAATGCAAGACTGTAACAAGACTTAACAAATTTAGAGTAAAAGGCAAAATTAAAAGAAAAACCAGTTCATATTTCTGTTTTTCTTCTTCTTTGTGTACGTAATAATGTCTTTTAAAGTAGATGATTGTGTATTCAGAGGGGGGGGATAAAAAAAAAACACCGCTGAGCCTGGATCCAGATGTTGTTATCCTTTGCACAGATCCATGGAAATCAGCGAGACTTAAATTAGCGACATGGATTAAGAGGATTAAATTAGCATATTTGCACCCAGATAAAAAACAGCAGTGGGGGGGCTTAAGTCAGGATTTTTGGAGCTTGTGCCTTCTGCAAAACAGATGGGACATCTGGCTATGGCTGCTAGAGGGGAAAAATGAAAGTGAATTCGGCTAATTTCTGTGGTTATAAAAATCTTCTAGAAGTCAATCCTGTTATAGCTGCTGGGATTATTTCGGTTGTAGAGACGTGGGATTTTCCCGGTTTGCATTTGCACAACAGAAGATAGCATGGTGGGCATGGCAGCATTTCTTAAATAGATTTCATGCCTTGTATTCATTCTTAAAATAAACAAATATTTTTCTCCTCCTCCTTCCTTCCTTCCCTATTCTTCTTCCTCCTCCCTTCTCTTCCCCTTATACATGTAGACTTCAATTTACAACCATTCGTTTACTGTTCAAAGTTACAACGGCACTGGAAAAAGTGACTTAGAATCGGTTTTCACACTTATGACTGCTGCCGTATCCCCACGGTCACATGGTCAAAATCCGGGCACTTGGCAACTGGCGTGTACTTGTGACGGTTGCACTGTACTGGGGTCATGTGATCACCACTTGTAACCTTCCCAGCAAGCAAAAGTCGATGTGGGGGGTGGGGGAGGACTCAGACTCACTTAATGACTGCATGACTCCTCTAACAGCTGCAGTAATTCGCTTAACAACTGTTGGCAAAAATAAAACTGCTTTGTTTAGCGATGGAAATTTTGGGCTCAATTGTGGTTGTAACTGGAGGGCTGCCTTTAGCAGGTCCATTCTATGTCTCTCTTAGATGGGTGCCCCGGAGGCAGGGGAAACGTTCACAGATCTCCTGGTGGTGCTTGCAATCAATCAATCAGAATAGAGCTGGAAGGGACCTTGGAGGTCTTCTAGTCCAACCCCTTGCTTAGGCAGGAAACCCTATACCATTCCAGACAAGTGGACGTCTGTTCTCTTTTTAAAAGCCTCCTGCGATGGAGCAGCCACCAACTTCTGAAGACAGCCTGTTCCACTGTACAATTGTTTTATTTGTTGGGAAATTTCTCCTTAGTTCTAGGTTGCAACTTTAGAATATGAATCCAACCTCAAGACGGGGTCTCCAGAAACTTCTGACATAGAATGACAAGAGTTGGAAGGGACCTTGGAGGTCTTCTAGTCTGACCCCCTGCTCATGTCTTCCCTGATCCCAGAAATGAGAAGCCAGAAGCCCCCAAAGAAGCTGGAATGGTGGAACGCAAAGCTCTTGTGGGCCTCAGCTGGGCAGGCAAAAATGCCTGTTAAACCCTCCGTGTGAACTTTTGAAAAAAAAAAATTCACCCTGGATCAGCTCTTCTGCACCTGCAATATCTTCCAGTCTTCCCTCCACCCTTGTCCAATTTGATTTTTCTTCTCCCCTCCCTCCCTTGGGAGGAAAAAAAAAGGGGGGGGGGGTGAATTCTTTTGATTAATAAGTCATGCTAGCAGGAAGGTTTAGGAGCTGAGTAATAGATGGTTTCTAGGTTTTTCATCTTTGGTTTCTGTTTTTTTTTAAAATATATATATTAAAGTACCACTTCCCCTCTGCTGGAGCCTGTGGTTGGTTTTTGGTTTTTGTTTTAAAGATTTAACCCTTTGTCATTTTAATTGTTCTTCTGTTTCTAATAGCGTCCGTGTTTTGATTACAGTGTAAGCTGCCCAGGGTCACTTTGGACAGGGAGGTGGATGGCGGATTCAATTGAATAAATAAATGAAAATAAATTCATTTGGCTTCACTGTTGGGTCGCTGCGCCGATACAAGTTTAAGCATCGAACAGGGCATGTCTAAATAAAAGCTAAGCATCTTTTTGCAGCTGGTTCCCAAGTATTTTCTCAAAAGCACCATCAAATTCCGGAGCTTTCTTCCAAATAATCCAGCACAAGGGCCTACACAGCTTGGTGAAAGTCACATACAGGTAGTCCTTGAGCCTAAAATATCCAGCGCTAACCAGAGCAGCTGTTAAGTGAATTTTGCCCCGTTCTACGACCTATTTTGCCACCGCTGTTCAGTGATTCACTGCAGTTGATAAGTGAATCAAGTGATCAGAATTAACAGAGTTGGAAGGGACCTTGGAGGTCTTCTAGTCCAACCCCCGATTAGCTTCTCCATTGACTTTGCTCGTCAGGTCGCAAAAGGTGATCAGGCCTCCAGGACGGTGAGACGGTCATTAAATAGGAACCAGTTGCCAGGGATCCGAGTTTTGATCGCACAGCCATGAGGATGCTGCAGTGGTTGTTAAGTGTGAAAAATGGTCATAAGTCAATTTTCCCGTTGCAACTTCGGTCACTAAACAAATGGTTCTATCACTGTGGCCCTCAAAATTCACATTGGGAACAAATGGCAAGGATCAACCACGCGTTTTATAAGATGGATTGATTTTCTGGCAAATTTACTTGTTTGCCAGGGGAATTTTACCACAAATATGCGAACTTGGTGAGTCAGACACCAGTAAGACACTGCGACTTTCATTAAATAGCTCCAGGCGTGGGGCGTGCTCCCATCTAAGGCCTCAGAGGTGATTTCACTGCTGGAGTAATTTCTGCCAAAGGGACATGATCAGAAAGGAGAAATCGTAAGCCCTTGAATGTTTATACTTGGGAATAATCTAATGAACTTTTACTTTATGCAGTCTTTACGTCTCCCCTCAAATGCATCATCCCCTTACAAGGAAGGGACATGAGAAGATTCGAATAGGGATTTGAAGATGAACAGAAGTCCTTAAGAGGGGGTGGAAAATCTTAGAAAGAAAATTCAGAGCAATGTTGATGATGACAGAATGTCCACCGACAACTGGAAAGAAAAAAAAAGCACGACAAATGAAGGTGGGGGAGACAACGTGAAGCATCACACCTAGGCTGGGCAGTGAAGCTCAAATTTATGGACACTTAATCCTTAATTTACCACTTGGTTAGATTTGGGAGAAACTTCTCAGCTGGATGCTAATTGCAGAGCAAATAAATCAGAGACTCCAGAATTAAAACTTTTTTTTAAAAAAGTTTCTTCTTCCCAATGTTCTGAGTTCACAGGTACGTAGCAATTTGCTAGAAGTTCCTGGAAGGTAAGAGTAGATTTTGAACGGTTTTCTGAAGCCTTGAACTGCTAGTTCTCACTGCACTAGTATGAATCTTTACACACACCAGGATGGAATGGAGTAACACAAAAGAAGGTGCAACATCCCACCCTCCTAACGTTTTATAGCAATTTCCCCATGGCTTGTTCTGGAGTTCCTTAAAGCACTTTGCGGAAAACTTTGTTCCTTTTCTTTAAGCAACTGTTTCTTATCAGCAGGGGGGAAAAACACCAGCAGGTTGTCAATTTCCCATGGAAATTGAAGATAAAACAAATGAATCCAACTAAAGGTTGTGTGAAGTATTAGAGAGATGAGAGCAGCAGAAAGTTGGGGGTGATCTAAAGAATTCACTTTTTAATATATATTTTTCTATCCGTCTTCTCCTGGTCTTCTCCTGCCATGGGCTTTTCAAAAAGGGCAGAGTAATTGGCTGACCTAGCAAGCTTTTTACGGACAATCAGGAACGCAGCATCCATGACTGTCGATGGGAACATATTTCAGGAGTATTTAATGAGAAAGAATTACAAAAGTTAGGTTTTATTGCACCTCGGAATTAAGAATATAGACAGCAAATCATTTTTCCTTCCTTCAGGGGAAAAAAGGGGGCAGCGGGCTGCAAATGAATGAAACAGGAAGAAGAAATGGCTAGGGAAAAGGAAGAGGAACCAGTCGGATTTAGATCCTTCGAAGTGAAGCATGAGACGCTGCCCTCCCAAAGGTGTCTCCATGCCCTTTTAAGATGCTGAGCTTTGAGGGAGGGGAATTTACAGGAGGGGGGGAGGGGAGAGGAAATGCTTATCAGGACATATTCAGAGTTCATCATGCTTCGTGGAGTCCGAGTTGGGCTTGATGAAAACCCCCTCCATGGCTTTCCAGTAGTTGTGGTGATTAGCGGAATGCATCCCGTGAACTTCCCGCTGACCCCGGATGGGGTGCCCGTATTGTTCCCCCGTCACTGAAAGGAACACATCAGTTCCCATGTGCTTGAAGCGCACGGCGTCATCTCGTTCCCAGTAGGTGCCACTGCACTGGACTGTCCACACATCTAAATCGTCCCCTTCGCCGTCATCGCCAAAGGCACTCACTTCCTGTCAAAGGCAGAAATGGGGTGGGAGAAAAAAAATGGCCGTGAAGATGCATCTTTGTGGTGTGATTTAAGCTGGGTTGACACTATAAGCTGCACCGTAAGCCGCAGAGTGCAAACAAGACCAAGCCGCCACATGACGGCTTAAGATCCTGGATGGACAAAACTGTCTCCTTAATCTTGCCAGCTTTAAGATCTGTAAGACTTCAACTCCCAGAATTCCCCAGACAGCAAGGTGCCTGGGGAATTCTGGGAATTGAAGCCCACAGATCTAAAGTTAGGAAACCCTGAATTGTGTTGGTTTAGCCTGCAGCATAAACACAGTTACTGTGATTTGTGAACTGGTTTTTAGCTTGTAAAACAAAGGCAGCAACCCAGATAAGAAATGATAAATTGGGACCAATTAGCTTTGAAATAATGATCTGATTCAAATTACATGTATACTGTGACTTGCTGAAGCATGAACTGCAAATGGTTTAAAATCATGAGTGCACACACTTGCTCTGCTTTAGTGCACGGTGACTTAAGTCAATATTTTCTAGAGCAACTTTATCCCTTTTTAAGGCATCAAAGGTTTGTAGCTAATGTCTGCAAAAAACAAACAGAAACTGGGAGCAAATAAAAATGTTGCTTTAGATAAAAGTACTTTCCCTCAGCCCTGTAGCAGTTTCAGTAAGTTTAACCTGCTAGTAGAAATAATCAGATAGTTATATCAGTTCGAAATAGGTATGAAACACTTTAATAGTCAACTGCAATGTACACAGTGTATGACACCATTAACAAACCACTCACACCGATGTCAAGTAGAATGCTAATTACAGAGGTACAGAGTTTCCTGGAGAAGGTTGCCAGACTGGGGAGATTTCTATATTATAGGCAGAACATAATAAAGTAGCTTGAACTTTGAATGTGTGGGCCTGGATCTTTGGGCCTGACAAAAAAAGTCAAATTGTACTGTAGAAAAAAATAATGGCATCATATTCTACTTCTACAAAGTAGTCCTTTAAATAGAATTAGAGATAGCTTGCCATTTGTGTAAATATATCTGAGTACAAATCATGTTGGATATGTATTTTTTGCATAGTAAGAAATGAACAGAATACCTCGAACAAGCTTTAAGGACTTTTAACATTGGAACTGTCAAAAACAGTTCATGAATGTGTTGTAAATTCATTTAAAAATCCACAAAATTGAGACCTATTATGCAAAAAAATCAAGTCACAGCAAGACTGATTAAAATTGTATAGAGTTATGCTGTATTATCAGGGGTCCCCAAACTCCGGTCCATGGACTAGCACCGGGCCACGGCATGCACAAACTGGATTGCACAAACAATCGAAGCCCCGTCCATAGGATGCAGGCAGCACACGAAACCAAACCCCCTCTGATCCGTGGAAAAACCTCTCTCCACGGGGTCCCTGGTGCCCAAAAGCTTGGGGGCTGCTGTTATATATATGTAGTGTCAAATGGTAGATAACAAATTAAAAAAGAACAATTGAACATTTCAACCAGGTAAGCATCCTTCTTAAAACTCCAACTTCAACAGTAGAATCAATTAGCTTTAAAGGTATCCACGCAGCTGAAATTACATCAAGTGTGAAAATACTCCAGTTTTACCTGGTTGTTGGAGAGCGGTGACGAGAAGTGGTGGGTGTGCAGATTCTTCCCAGTGTTGACATGAGTAAGGCGGACTGTCTGCCCGCATTTTACTGGTACTCCTCGTTGGCAGGATCCGTCATTTTTGCCCCTGATGCGCCAATAGCTGTTGGCATCATCTGATCCTTCGACTCCAGTCACAGACTGCTGACCACTACCTAACAGCAAAACAGTTACCCTCTCAGTCAGTGAATTGTTGCGCTGACGTTATTTGTTCCCAAGAAAGGACAGAAAACTCAATAGTTATGTTGCACTGCATTCATTTTCCCTTTTTCCTGATCCATCAACAGCAAATAAGGAAGAATGCTAAATGAAATCTCTTTGTACGGGATTTCTATTATTTACTTTTCACATTGGCAGCTCTGTGAAACTTCAATAATGTCTCCTAAATCTACATGTAGAACATCAACAATACAGAAGCCATTCTAGCTTTGAATGACAGACAAGGGACTTTCCCCTAGATATTCTGCCAATCCCTCAAAAAAGGTGGCTCAGTTCGATGAAACTCTGGTCTGACTAAACTGGTTTCCTCAAAATTGATGTTGAAACTTCATAGCCAGAAGCAATCTACAAAGCCGAAGCTAGAGAACAAACGCTGGAACTAGCAGGAACAAACTGGTAGCCATAACAAATAGATCAGCTTGGTATAGCAATAAGAAGCATAATAATAATAATAATAATGAGGTTTATTAGCTTTCCAGAGGTTGAAGAGCAAAGCAAACACCCTCCAACCCTATATAAAGCCCGTTTTGTACACTACCCCCACTCCCCTGTTAAACATAGCACTCAGCCACGGCAGCTTCTGGGTTTTATTTCCTGATTTTACTCACGGAGAAAAGACACACAGCTTCCCTTCTTTGGTAAACCCTATATGGACAGGTTGGCAAAAGCTCAAGAGGTGATGCCAGGGGAAGGGTCCCTGCCTAGCTAGGGGAGATTAAACCCATCTCTGCAGGTAGCACCCATTTGTAGTAGCGCCTTCCTATTCAGGAGCTGTCTATCTGAAATACAAGTCAACAGCTTCCCCCACCCAAGGGGGAGTTTAGACCCTTCTTTCCTTTCAGCTGCCATCACTGAGGGACCCTCCTGGTTCAGGAGCTGTCTATCTGAAGTACGAAACCTACCCCCAGGGACTTAGGGCAACTTTTCCAGGTAGCCCATATCCCTGAGAGAGCCTCCCCATTCAGGAGCTGCCTATCTGAATGCAAGGCACCATCAACCCTACCTCCCCCCACCCCAAGCACTAGGGGACTTTCCTGATAGCCCCCCGTTTGTAATAAACCTTCCCCATTAAGAGCTATTTATCTCAAGTAAGTATAAGCACTTTTACCCGTTGAAGTGCGTGTGTGCTTAAACCCAGCTTGCCAGAGAGTTCCCCGATGTGATAGAGCCTCCCCATTCAGGAGCTGTCTATCTGAAGGCAAGGCACCATCAACCTCCCACCCAGATCAGGGGACTTAGGCTTTCTGGGAGCTTCAACTCATGATAGAGCCTCCCCATTCAGAAACTGTCTATCTGAATACAAGGCAGAATTACACACACACACACCCCAAACGAAAGCACTTAGGCCCGTCTTTCCCGACAGGCCTCATTCACGATAGAGCCTCCCCATTCAGGAGCTGTCTATTTGAATATAAGGCACCGTCAAACCTCCGCTCCTCCCACCCCTCCATAAAGCACTTCAGGCCGTCTTTTCATAGGGAATAGATCCTCCCGGCTCAGGAGCAGTCTATCTGAAAGACGGACACCCCCCCACACACACACACCCCGCCCGCTCCTCCCTCCCAGGCTGGGTATTCTGGGAGTTGTAGTCTCCTCCGCTTCTCCTCACCGGATCCGTACTTGACCTCGTGCGAGTGCAGCCGCACGTTGTGCCGCGTGTTGAGCAGCTTCAGCACCGAGCCGCAAGTGACAGCGCCCGCCTCGGCCTCCTTCGCCCGGCCCGGCCCGCAGGCTAGCAACAGCAACAGCAACGGCAGCAGCAGGAGCGGCAGCGACAGGAGAAACGAGCCGGGCCGGGCCGAAGAAGACGAAGAAGCGCCGCCGCGCGGTTGCCGCATCTCCGTTCCTTCCGAGGCTTCGTCCGGCTGGTCGGCCGTGGCGGCGGCTGCAGCTCGAACTTCGCCTCAGGAGCCGTTTCCGTTGCCGGCGCTCGACGGCAGCCAATCCGCGGCTGCCAACACGGAGCACGTGTTCTGGTTCCGCCCCCCGGCGTCGCGACGCTGGGGAGCTGATAGGCTCGAGGCACGCGGCCAATCAGCTGCGGCGGCGTGGCGGACAGGAAAGGGGCGGGAAAGCTGAGGAGGAAAGAGTGGGTGGGGCCGCGAGGTGGCAGCTGCGCGCTTGAACCCGAGCCTGGTAGTAGAGGCTGGTTCGAATCCCGCCTTCCGTTCACGTGAATTTTAATTTGTTTGGTTAAATAATAAAGGCTCTTATTAAAATGCCTCCTGTTTGCGGGGATTAAGGTGGTTCTGCTATGGTGCTTAGTGAACCAAACGGTCGTTCTTAGGGCGTTGAAAGATTAAAAAGGGAGCTATTTGTTGGTGTATTATGCCAACTAGCATGCCACTTTAATCTCTGGGTGAAAGAGAGGGGAAAAAAAGGAAGGGAAAGAAAAGGGGAAAAAGAAAGAGAAGAGAAAGAAGGGAAAAGAGAGAGGAAGGAAGGAAGAAGGGGAAAGAAGGGAAAAAAGAAAGGAAAAGAGAAAAAGAAAGAGGAAGGAAGGAAGAAGAAAAAAGAAAGGCGAAAAAGGAAAGGAAGGAAGAAGAAAAAATAAAGAAAAGGAAAAAAAGAGGAGAGAAGGAGGGAAGGAAGGATGAAAGAGAAAGGAAAAGAAAAAGAGAAAGAAGGAAAAAAGAAAGAGAAGAGAGGAGAAAGAAAAAGAAACAAGGTGAAGGAAGGAAGGAAGATAACAGACCAAATACATGAATAGAGTACCATCTGGTTAAATTTAAGTTTTTGCACAGTATGCTTCTATTCTCTGAGAAGCTAATCTTTCCTTTTTGGGAGGTGGCCCACTCTGTTTATGTGCAGCGACAAAGAGAGCAAAGCCCACTCCCTTGTAGCATTGATAACGTTACCTAGTTGGGTCCCGAAACACCTGCAAAGAAAACCACCCAGCTCAGAGGCTCGCACCAAGGACCCCCACCCACCCCCAGTTCAAATATTCCCTTCTTAAGGAAGCTTCGTTAAATGGGTTAAAAACAAAGTATAGGATAGATGGGAAGCCAAGGGGGGGGGAAAAAGTCTCTTTTTTTAATGTTTAAAAAAGAAAAAAAGCAGGAAAAACTCAAGACATCTCTGACCAGGAGATGGAAGAGAGGATGGATTCTGAAGAATAAAACTCAACATTTCATGAATTTAAAACAAAAACAAAAACTCAATATCGGAAAGTTCAAGAGGCTGGTCGTTTTGCAGAGGAGATACCGGTTAGATTCGGTGGCGGGAAAGGCACGGAATCGGATGTTGGCAGGGCCCGTAGACAAACGTATATCCTTTATTAATCAGAGAAGGCTTGAGTTTCAGATTTTCGGCAGCACGGTTTTGCTCCCTTCTCCAATGTAGCTCGTCTTGTGCGACAAAGATTTCCTCCCCTGGACTTCAGAGCCCTGGCTGGCGGCATCCACCTCTGGTAAGAGACCAGCTGCGGTAGGTTTTCGGTTGGTCAACGAATGCCTTGGTGTGCCAAGAGACGAAGGCGTCTTCTCCAAATCGGGAACTCCCAATTTCTTAGGATTGTCCTCCATGATGGTCGAGGCCTTTGCACTGGAAGGAGAGAACTTCGAGCTTGGCGGTTCAGTGCCGTTATTCTCATCGGCTGAGGCCGGCTCAGCATCGGATGGGAACTGGGGAGGGACGATCTCAAAAATCTCTGGTTCTCCCTGATCCGATGAGCCCTTTATGGTGCCGTGCTCCCCAGCTGTCTTCATGCTGATCACTTTTCCTTTGGGCGTGTCTAGTGGTTTCATGAACAAGCTCTTCTTCTCATCGGTTTTTTTCTTCTCCCCACCTTTCTTCTCTTTCTTCTCTTCGCCTTTCTTCTTCTTCTCCTGTTTGGGCACTTTGGGCTTGGGTGGCCGTTTCTTGTAGAGCTCGTCGTAGACTTTGGTCCAGTCGATCTGAGAAGAAAGACGTATCCCGCTGCCCTTAATTTTCTTGTAGCCAAACATGATCTCCAGAAGAACCTTGGTGACCGGGACGGAGATAAAACCCAGCTTCTCGGAAAGGAGAGTTTCATAATTGTACTTGTATAAGATCAGCTTTGCGGCGTTTTCGATCAAGAAGTCGATGATGGACTGCTTTGGAACAGGTTTACCCTGTAAGCGGGCCCGTTTGATGTCTTTTGGAGTGATGGCATGCCTTATCTGAAGAAGTGGGAGAAAAGAAGGACCACGTTTAGAGAACCGATTAAGAGAAGCTCTTGCTCAGAGGCTACAGGGCTAGGATTCCTGGGGAGACAGACTGAACCCCTGGAATAAAGGGGTGCCAAACAGGAGAGTGGAGAAAAACAGAAATGAAAATAAACTTCGGTGGGATGACAAAGAACATGCCAGAATATTAAAAGGCCACTGGGATTGTATTTTCTTTTTTTTTGGCCTTCTTTAGAATATATTTTATAGTCCATGCTGATAATTAAAGATGGGCCATGTTTACAGATGCTTAATCCAATCCAATCCATCTATCCATTTGCTATCTAATCCAATCCAGTTGTAGGATAAAAGAGGGCAAAACCTGGGGGCGGAGTTAAAAGTGGCGTCAGCCTAGAATCCCTATGTAGCCACAAACAAGCTAACTCCAACCTTTCTTGAATTCCGTTGACCCTTAGTTGAAGTTCAGCAATTGAGAAGATTCTTGTGCATAGACCCGAGTAGCAATAAATTAGTTTAAAATAAATACATCAGTATAATAAAGTGCAATAAATCAGTACAAAATCACTTGGACCTTCAAGTGTAGACCTGATCTTTTGCTCCTGACACCAATCGAACCAACCCATCCCAGTTTAATCCAATCCAATCCATTTGCTATCTAATCCAGAATTATCTAATCTGATTTAGTGCCATCCGTCTCCTCTCTAATCCAATCCAATTTACAACCTAACCTGATCTAAGCTAATATGATCTAGTATCTTATCTAATTTAACTTTTTTCGGGAACAGCATGGCACCTTGTCTCCATCACTCTACTGGTTAATAGAAGTCCCACTTGTTCTGAGCCCAATTTCCTCTGCTTTCTATTATCGGCATGGGATCTCAAGTGGGAGAAAGGAGAAAGGAGATAAATCTTTCCATCTTTTGCAAACCCCTGAAGATCTAAAGAAAAAAAGGTTTGGTCGTCTTCTTTGCTTTTTTTGTAGCCAAGATTAAGCAGTACTGCCCTATGGATGGTAGACAGAAAAACATGTCTTCTAAAACATATCAAGGAATCAAGATGGAGAGGTGAGCAGGTCATGGACTAAAATAATTGTTCTACGAGAAGATCTTTGAATATGTTCAACCATGGTTTACCACCATTGACATGGAGAAGATCTCTAGGCCAGCTTTCTCCACCCCCTTTCCCCTCCAAAAGGGATGAGGAGCCCATTTCCCAGGATTCCTAGCCCCTACAGCTCAGCTTTCTGGGATGGGTGGCTCAAACACGCCAGAAGAGCCCTGAACTTAGTATCTTGGTGTTTCCCAACCTGTAGAGAAGAAATGATTAGGGGACTGAAGGTTTGCTTTGGTAAAGCCACACTTGGAAATACGGCATCCAGTTTTGGTTGCCATGATGTAAAAGAGATGTTGAGACTCTAGAAAGAGTGCAGAGAAGAGCAACAACGATTGGGAGACTGGAGACTAAAACATATGAAGAACGGTTGCTGGAACTGGGTATGTCTAGTCTGATGAAAAGGACTAGGGGAGACATGATATCAGTCTTCCAATATCTCAGGGACTGCCCCAAAGAAGAGGGAGTCAAGCTATTCTCCAAAACACCTGCAGGCAGGACAAGAAGCAATGGGTGGAAACTAATCAAGGAGAGAAGCAACTTAGAACTAAGGAGGAATTTCCTGACAGTCAGAACAATTAATCAGTGGAACAACTTGCCACCAGAAGTTGTGGATGCTCCAACACTGGAAGTTTTAAAGAAAAAAATGGATAACCATTTGTTTGAAGTGGTGTAGGGTTTCCTGCCTAAACAGGGGGTTGGACTAGAAGACCTCCAAGGTCCCTTCCAACTCTATTCTATTCTGATCTAATCTAATATTCTATTCTATTCCTTATTCTGTTCCATTCTCCTATTCTATTCTATTCTATTCCATTCTATTCTATTCTATTCTATTCTATTCTATTCTATTCTATTCTATTCTATTCTATTCTATTCTATTCTATTCCATTCCATTCCATTCCATTCCATTCCATTTTCTATTCTATTCTATTCTATTCTATTCTATTCTATTCTATTCTATTCTATTCTATTCCATTCCATTCCATTCCATTCCATTCCATTCTATTTTCTATTCTATTCTGTTCCTTATTCTATTCTATTCTATTCTATTCTATTCTATTCTATTCTATTCTATTCTATTCCCTATTCTATTCTATTCTATTCTATTCTATTCTATTCTAATATTCTATTATATTCTGTTATAATCTAATCTATTCCAATATTCTATTATTCTATTCTAATCTAATCTATTCTACTATGCTATTCTACTCTACTCTACCCTACCCTATTCTATTCTATTCCCCAGAAATTACCGATTTGGTTGTCTCTGTTTCGGCCTGGCTCGGCTCTTGTTTCTTCCTTGATTTCGGGAGGGGTGGCGGGACGTATTTTGTCTTGGTTTCCTTGGTTTTGGAGGGCGGGGGCGGGACATATTTGGCCTTGCGAGCGGCCTCCTCCGGGGTCGTTGGCTTCTGTTTGGATTTGGGGAGAGGTTTCCCGTCCTCCGAGAGTGGTTGCTTCTTCTTCTCCACCCTCTTCTTGCAGATCCCATCGAAGCCTTCTTCATATTCCTCGGATGTTTCTTCCTCACTTTCGTAACTTTCCGTGATGGTGTACTCTTCTTCCTCAGAGTCCCACGGCGTAGAGTACCTGTGCTGATGTGAAAAATCGAGGAACGGGATCCCGCCTGTCATGGTGGCCTCCAAAACTTTGAGAACCGCTTGGTTGATGACGTCCTGGAGGCCGGCCAAGACCTTGGTCTCTTCCAGGAAGGCGTGCAAGTGCTCGTGACAGATGTAATGCATGGGGATGCCATGTCGAACCGGCCGTTTCAAGACGTTGGTGATTTCCTTGTGGAGCGATTCGAACGACAGCGAATCTTGAGGGAAGGCTCTCTGGATCTTGGCAAAAAACTCCCTCCGGGGATGTTCAAACGACTTAGCCCAGATGTGCAAATGCTGCTGCTGGAAGTAGCTTTCCCCTGACTGTTCGGAAAACGCCTACGAGCAGGGAAGGAAGGGCGAGAAAGGAAAAATAATCAGCAGAGAGCAAATTCATTCCAATCGCCAAAGGAATGTCTTTTGGGAACAGGGGAGGAAGGAATAGGAAAGAGACAGACTGTTATGCCGCTGTCGGAGTCTGAATCCGAGGAGGAAGAGGAACAGCTGACAGGGAGTGGGAGTGTGGCTCCGTTGGCTGTGGAGGAAACTGGGGAAGGGCAAAGTCCGGCTGGGCAGAGAAGGGGAGAGGTAGAACAAGGGAGAGGGAGTTCAGAGGAAGACCCAGGCCCACCCCCTCTTTATCCTAGGGAGGAACGGAGAAGGGAGCAACGTGGGTTGCATGGCTTACAGGGGAGAAAAGGGCCCTGATTCCCTTCATTAGCCACAGCTGGGAAGGGAGTTTTTTAAATGCATGCTGAATGCAGTGTCTGCTGGAAACAAATGTGAATTTATCTTGTGTTTTTAGAACCAGAAGTTGAGGCAAATATTCCTTTACTGGCACAGGATCCCTCCCCCCAGGCAGATCTGAACTTCAAAATTTTGGGCCTCTGAAATATCCTTCCAAAGGACTTAGAAATACCGTACCTCAGCATGGATTCCTCCCGATAGTTCCTGAGCAATTTGCTTTCCAACTTTGGGGAGCCTGGAAACATATTTATCGAGGAGGCAAATTTTTCCCCCTGTCTTCGACGACTCCGGGCTCATAAAGTGCTTTTCCTGGTCGTCGTCTGAGCTGGACATGGTGGACATGGTGGTCGTGGTTTGGTACTTGATCTGGGAATGTGTCGAGCTGTAGGAATAAGACCACGTCTCGCTCTCCACGCTGGAGGCGGATTCCTCCTGGAAGTCAAAGATGGTTTCCCCACTTTGGGACGTCACATCGCGGAGCTTCTTAACGGCATCTTCCACGATCTGCTGAAGGCTCTCCAGGACATCCTCGTCGGCTAAGAAGTCCACAAATTCTGAAAATTCGTTGGCCAGGTCGCTGGTTCTCTCGTTGCCGCCGCTGCTGCCGCTGCTGCTGCTTTGGGGGCGTTTCCGTTTCCCTTGGTCTCCCTGGGAGAAGCTGTGGAAGGACCCTGTGGAAGTGACTGATGGTTGGGTTCGGTGCTGACAGCGCGACGGAGGCCGAAGCATGGCCCTCCAGTCGCAAGGATCTCTTCTAGGACTGGTGTGGGCGTTGATGTCCTACAAGGAAGGCAGAACGTAAACAAAGGCAAGCACAGGAAGTTCTTGACTTCTGAGCATTCATTTAGTGACTGTTTGAAGTTACAGTGGCCCTGTCACGCCCCTGTCGGAGTCTGAATCCGAGGAGGAAGACGAACAGCTGGCAGGGTGTGGGAGTGTGGCTTCGTTGGCTGTGGAGGAACCTGGGGAAGGGCAAAGTCCAGCTGGGCAGAGCAGGAGAGAGGTAGAACAAGGGAGAGGGAGTTCAGAGGAAGACCCAGGCCCACCCCCTCTTCATCCTAGGGCATGCAGGGAGGAATGGAGAAGGGAGGAATGTGGGTTGCATGGCTTACGGGGGAGGAAAGGGCCCTGATTCCCTTCATTAGCCACACCTGGGAAGGGAATTTAAAAGAGATGCATGCTGAGTGCGGCAGCTTCTGGGAGCAAACGTGAGTTTATCTTGTGTTGACTTTGCTTATCTGTGTTCCTGGCATATTCCCAACCATGTTGAGTTATTGCCATGCCTTCACGTCTGGAATTCTTGTTCCTGCCCTGCCAGACTTATTACCTCATTTTGCCTTAATTGGACTTACACAATTTTTGTTGACCACGTTTTGGACTTGATTCTCTGCAGCCAAAGGCTGTTCCTGGGAGAGTTTTTTCTCCAGCCCAGAAGGTAACTAGGACATTGGGGGCAAAGTTGGAGCTAATAAAGGGACCAGGAGTGGGATTCAACCGGTGTTACTACCAGTTTGGTGACTACGTTTTGCGCACGTATCTGCTCCCGTAAACACCCAATTTGGTGAGTCCTGTTTCTAGGAAGGGATGTGAAGAAAATCCCTTGGTCCTTCTTCCTTGGTCTTCACCTGAGGCCTTCTGAAGCTCTCATCATCGGCTAGATAGCCAGAATGTCTGCGACCTTCCATAGTGCTGAAAGAACAGCTCCTTAAAATTCTTCACACCTTCCTCCTGCTCCTTAAGAACAGCTCCTTAAAATTCTTCACACCTTCTTCCTGCTTTTCCTGCCTATGGAAAAAAAGAGAATTTTTTAGTGTAACCTATTGGTGGGTAGCCCTGTTTCAGCACGTGAAAATTCTTGGGGCCTCTTGATAGGAAAGTTATTTGCTTTGCAATAAAAACAACAGAGAGATGGCCTTATCAAAAACTCCTGACATTTTGAGCAGCTGTCATCACAAGCTTTCCATGTTCTGAGTTTTGCACATTAGAGTGCATGTTTGGATTCTTTCAGGTAGGATTATCTTATTTGCTACAACTGGTGGTCAAAACAATAAACAGACTGTTTGGCTGATTAATTGATAGTGTTATGTTTTTTTTTTTTTACAAATAAGAATTTCAAAAGTTGGGAGAGAGAGACTATCCTGAGAAATATCAGTTCCAACTATCCCGGGATAGTTCTGCCCTCCAAAGAATGGAAGCTGATGAAGGAATAAAATCTAAATAGAAACAGAAAAATTTCTCCTCTCCTTTCCTTCCTTCCCTCCTTCCTTCCTTCCTTCCTTCCTTCCTTCCTTCCTTCCTTCCTTCCCTCCCTCCCTCCCTCCCTCCCTCCTTCCTCCCTTCCTCCCTCCTCTCCTCATTCTTCTCCTTTATTCCCTTATTGATAGAGCTAATAAAAAAAATAAAATGATTGAAAATAAACATAAATCAACTGGAAAATTGCCAGCATTCTCTTCTATTGCAATAACCTGCTATCAATCAAATATAAGCATAATTGTGGTTTGGAAACCTAGTCTTCCTTCCCCTTTTTCCTCCCTCCCTTCCTTTTTTCCTTCCCATCTCCTTCCTTCCTTTCCCATTTCCTTCCTTTCTTCTCCCCCTCCCTCCGATTATCTCCCAAACAAAATACCGAAATATGAAAAGAATGTCAGAAAAATATTGAACTAGAAAATGAACAAAAACATTGAAAAGTTTACACCACGCCAAATATCAACAACTGAAATATGTTTAACTGAATGAACCACAACTATTGGGTTGACTAAACCACAACTGGTTGTGTTCACACAACTATGCTAACTCAGAAACCCCGGTCTAATAAAGCCCAACCACTGGCTCTGTATAAACACTTAAACCTCCAATGAAAGTGGCTTCCTGTATTTTTTCATTTCAACAAATCAGGCCACATCTGGAGATGGCAGATGGACATTCCATTAAGCATCAAGCTGGTTTAGTGTTTGACTAATGTTGCCCCTTTTGGAGAAAGCCAGATGGGTTGCCGAACATCTAGTTATAGGAAGACATATAAATGAGCCCGTAAAAAAGCTGGCAAACTTTGAACTACGTTAGCAATGGACAATCCTAAATACAGGGGTGGGATTCTACTGGTTCACACCGGTTCTATAGAACCGGTTGTTATGATTCTGTGCAATTCAGAGAATGGCAAATCGTGTCCCTGCTCGCCTGCCTCTCTCCGCCCGCCCCATCTCCTCCCCTCCCTATCTCCTCCTTATCATGCATGCGTGACATCACATTCATGCCCAACATTGCTGACTGCATTCTTCCCCACCCAGTCACTCCTTAAGGTATTTTGTCCCCTCCCGACGATCAGCTGTTTTTCCCCCTCCTGACGATCAGCTGTTCAAATGATCAGCTGTTCCAGGATCCCCTTCGCTGTCTTACTGCTTCATCCAGAAGGCTTCCCTGAGGCCCAGGAGGCAGAAAATGTGGGGGTGCTTCAAAAAAAAGAGAAAAAAGCCACGCCCACCCAGTCACATGGCCACACCCACCTAGTCACACCCACCGAACTGGTTGTTAAAAAATTTGAATCCCACCCCTGCCTAAATAGGATTTATACCTCACACAGCATCCGGTGAGACTCTCTGTATAAATTGGGGCATAAGTATCCTCCCCTCAGTGTGATTGTGGGTCCCACATCAAACTGTAGATCCCATCGTGACCGGCTGAGAGCATAGATAAGTCCAATATTTCATTTCTTTAATATAAAGGAGGTTGCGCTTCAATGATCAGATGGCCTAAGATATTGGCATTTGAACCCAGATCTTTTGAACATCGATACTTTATTGGGTTCTACTAACTCTGGTTGAAATGTTAATTTATATTGCTACTCCATATATGATAAGCCATAGGTTAAATCAATCCATCCCCCATTTGAAAAGCCCCATATAACCTTAGAATGGCCTTAATGAAAGTTAATTTGGGAATTAAAGAATGGGAAGGCTTTCTAATCTCTGGAGAAATTATCCAGGTCTTCGTCTTGTTGATGAAAGGTCCAAAGGTTTCGGCCAACGCGAGAAATCAATCCAGTCTTCAAGCTCCAGAGATGAGGTAGAGAGTTACTTACGGCTTGAAAGAAGAAAAGAAGAAAGAAAAGAATATTCTTCTCCTTTGTTACATCAGCAGTTCTACTGCAGAGTTGGCAATTCCATCCATTTGCATAAAATATGTTGTTGACACTTGAACCCGTACACCAGACCTCGGAATCCAGAATCCTGACTTGTGAGTTTTCATTCCAAAGCTCAAACTTTCCTCTTCCACGTCTGAACGATTGAATGGATTTTTATTCTGTTCTTTAATGGAGCATGTGGCATCCAGTGCAACAAAGCTGGTATCACAAGGAGGCCAATGGCAAATTGGGGAATTGTTTAAACTGCTTATATATTAACTCTGCAATCAAATATATATATTTATATATATATATATATATATAGCGTGCAAGGGCTAAATTGATTAATGATATATAAAGGCAGAGATCTTTGGTAGCTTAACACTCTGACAATGTCAGCAGAGGCTGACGAAAGCTTAGTAAGTACAATAAATAAAATTTTAAGTTCCGAAGACCGCAGGATGTCTGTTTCTTCTTTTACAAGTATGCCTGGAATTCATATTTTTGGAATAGTTTGTAATAGATAGATAGATAGATAGATAGATAGATAGATAGATAGATAGATAGATATCGATATCAATATAGATACAGACTTTCTATGATCGAAAAAGCTTAAAGTTCTGTAAGTATAATGGGACGGGTGATTCTGTGAGTCAGACTTGTCGATCAGAAAGGTTGGCAGTTTAATAATTCGAATCCCAGCGCCACGTAGGAGGTCCTGTCACTTGTCCCATGCAACTAGCAGTTCGGAATGCTTAACATCCAATGGATTGGTGGGATGTGAGAGTCATTGGTCTGTGTTTAGTTGGTCACATGACCATGGGAGTTTGGCGTGCTGGCTATCTGGCTTTGTATTGGAGATGTGCACCCCTACCTAAAATCAACTAGTCATATTTTGTGCAGGGCTACCTTTAATTAAGTAGTCCTTGATTTAAGAGTTTTAGTGACTGTTGAGCACAAGTGACTTTGACCATTTTTACTTTATTGCAGCACCCCATGTTACGTGACAAATTTGATGCTCGGGCAATAGTGGATTTTGACGGCTACCATTAGGGTCATGTAATCTTCTTTGTGACCTTCTGAAGCAAGTGCACTGGGTCTTAACCACGGGATACTACTTTAAACTTGCAAGAAAGGTCGTAAAATCAGAGAAAATCTGTTTGCTTAGCACCAGAAATCTTGGGCTAGCTTGTGGTCAAGTGGAGATTTTAGGCTGCCCATTTCTTAGGTGAGTGGCTGTAGAAATTGATGATGCATCAACAATGATTGAACCAGCCTGGTGGAATCATCCTTCTATTATGCTTTCTGAGCTTTTTGCTAGCACTGATGGTCTTCCCTTGGAATGAAATCCTGAAGAGCTAGCTAGAGAGCACCATAGTGGCCAGGGTCATCCTCCTGCTCCCATCCATCAACTTCATCCTTGTGGCACTGATGACGCTACCTAGTTGGGTCATGACCTGAAGACTAGCTGAGATCACCAAGCCCCACCTGGACAACTGTTTCCAACTCCTACCTCAACACCAGGCCTGCATCACCAGAACAACTAGACACAAGGGGAGTTTTTCCCCAAACGCCATCACTCTGTTAAACAAATAATTCCCTCAACACTGTCCAACTATTTACAAAGTCTGCACTACTATTACTATTCATCTTCTCATCGTTCCTATCACCCATCTCTTCCTACTTATGACTGTATGACTTGCTTGTATCCTTACGATTTTTATTGAGTGTATCCTAGTATGATTTGATTGCTTATTTGTACCCTATGACTATCATTAAGTGTTGTTCCTTATGATTTGTGATGAATGTACCATTTCTTTTTATGTACGCTGAGAGCGTTTGCACCAAAGACAAATTTCTTGTGTGTCCAATCACACTTGGCCAATAAAGAATTCATTCATTCATTCATTCATTCATTCCAACCCTGAGCTACAAATTTTCTCCTTTAATCAGTCAGTCAGTCAGTCAGTCAGTCAGTCAACCAACCAACCAACCAATCAATCAATCAATCAATCAATCAATCAATCAGGTCAACCCATAACTCCAGAGCTACAACTCTCAGCGGCTTCCACCCAGCGTGGCTCAAGGCGAGGAATGCTGGGAACTGTAGTTCAGTAACCTCTGCTTGGAGGCGGAGCGGGAGGCGCTGAATCAGAAACCCGGCGCCTCCTGCGCTTCCTTTCCGCTGCCTCCTTGCAGTTCCCTTCGAGGCCACCAGAGGGCTTCCCCCACCCACCCTTGCGCCTTTTGCCGACCAAATGCTTTCGCATTTCCCGGGGCTGAGCCGCGTAGCCGCTTCGGGCATGGGCGCCGCTGCTGCTTTGCCATGGGTGAGTGAGCGTGCAAGGGTCCCTGAGTTGGGGTGATGGGTCCCTTCCCCCCTTTTTTCTTTTGCAGCCGGGAGAAGCCGTTGCACGGCCGGCCGGGTGCAAATCTTGAAGCAGAGCCGCCTCTCCCCTCTGTCCTTCCTCGCCGGGCCTGGGCATCGAACCTGAATTCTAGGGGGTAGTGGGGGCGAGGGGGAAAAGCCGGGTGAGGTGTAAGAAAGGCACGAGGATCTGGAAAGCAAGCTGCGATCCTCCGAGCCTGGTTTCAGCGGCTAGCAAGGACCGGATAGATGCCCCCGGTATGCCCCCTCGCCCTGTGTGTGCCCACCGGTGCCTAGGGTGGCTGGCATTGCACCGTCTGCGCGGGGTTTGCAGACCACCACCACCCTCCCCGATCGAGCCTGCCCGCCCTGCTCTCCCGGCCGCCGGCTCGGATGGTCTCCTCCTTCCGTGCCAAAGCGGATGTCGGAACATCTGGATGCCACGCTTGGACTTCGCCTTCGGAGGCCGGCCCGGAAGGGGTGGCATCCTGGCAAAGCTGCAGAAGAGGTGCGGAGCGGTTTCGGGGGAGCTGGCCCGGAAATTGGGCGAGGAATCCGGATCGGGAGAGGAGGATGCCCGCGCTGGGGGTAAGGCGGCTGATGTGGGATTTAACAGATGAATTGGGAGGGACCTTGTAGGTCATCTAGTCCAACCCCCACCCCCGCCCAAGCAGGAGACCCTACACCATGGACGGACAAATGGCAGTCCAATCTCTTCTTGAAAGGATGAGGAGGAAGAGTCTCGCGTTGGGCTGGGCTGGATGACCTCGAAGGTCCCTTGCCCGTCTTTAATGCTAGGGAAGATGCCCGAAAGGGGGTGAGTGGGATTGGCAGAAGGAATAGAGGATCCAGTGGGAAAGGTCGAGGGCTGTTTTCCCCAGATGCTAGCTAGATGCCATGTTCCTCCCCTCCCACCCCTCCCAAAATAAGCTTGGATGGGGCACCACAAGGAAACCTCAGGTTTGGAGAGTAGAGGAGATACAGGTATTCCTTGACTTAGGACTCGAATTGAGCCCAAAATTGATGTTGCTAAGTGAGAAATTGGTTAAGGGAGTTTTTGGCCCCATTTTTACAACCTATCTCTACACGGTTGGTTAAGGGAATCACTGCTGTTGTTAATAGAATAGAATAGAATACCTTTATTGTCACTGCATTCACAAATACAATGAAATTTGAAAGCTACTCCTGCACAGTGCCCCAAACACCACATCACAATCACACTACAGAGTATTTAAAAACATCACCCTAAGCCAAAATCATTTTAGTATGCAATGTGAATTTGACCGTTCTGCTAAATTAAGCTAAATTATTTATCTATGATTTATCTATTGATCAGACTTATGTGGCCGCCCATACTTGGCAGAGTATAACTTTCAATCAATATACAATATAAAAGCAAACATAAAAACACTTAAAAAGTCAAATTAACAAATGAACAACAAATTTAAAATACAGAAACTGTAGGGAGAGAGTAAAAGGGATCAGCCTTAATGGAGAATCTCTCTGGTACTCTCAAATTCCCAGGCCTGGTGATATAACCAGGTCTTGAGTTATTTACAAAATGATGATGATGATTTAATAATATAATAATCTCATGCCAGACATTTTGTGGGTCATAAAACAATCCATTATTGTGGCCAGCAATCCACAGCTTGAAAAGCATACAAGCAAGGAAGAATACAAAAGGCATGGATTTATTTTTCGGAAAGACCACTGCCTTCAGCTGAACTCATTTTATTTATTTTATTTTATTTTTATCCTGCCTTTTTATTACTTTTATAAGTAACTCAAGATGGGGAACATACATAATACACCTTTGTCATCCTACTTTCCCCACAATAACCCTGTGAGGTGGGTTGGGCCAAGAGTGAGTGACTGGCTCAAAGTCACCCAATTGGCTTTCAGGGCTAAGCTGGGACTAGAACTCACCGTCTCCTTGTGATTGGATCAATGTCACCCACCCAGATTTCACACCTTAGTTGGGACTAGAACTCACCATCTCCTGGTTTCTAAGCCAGCGACTTTTCAACGATGGAGAATTCTTTTGGAAGCATTTGAAAATAGAAAAATAATGCAGAAATCCCCTGTAGCGTGATGCCCTTTTTCTGATTTTCTGTTGAAATCAATTCAGAATATTTACTAGAAAACTTATTACCCAGTGACTTTTACGAATTCTTTTAAGGTGAAATATTTCCATTTTAAGGAGCAAGAAGGAGGCGCTGAAAAGGTTTCTTTTCATCAAGCCTTCTTGAAAAAGGCGTTAAATTTATATCCTCTTCAGTGTGGATTGCAGTGGAGTTTGTGAGGTTTGTTTTTTTTAAAAAAAAAAAAAACATTGCTCTGTTGACCTCTTTTTGGCTTTACTTTATGAAAACCCAGCACCCTCAACTTGCTAGTACATGTGTCAATTGTTTTTTATACTCTTGATTTTCACTATTTGGAGCTTGGATGGTGATTAAAGATAAGATAGAAAGTAATTTATATCTAAAGATAAGATAGAAAGAAATTTCAACCTATAATCTTGTGTTGGCTTGCAACCAGCCCTGGAGTTCCTGCCACTGTCCAATGTTGCAGCATATCTGGATTTTCAGCTTGTTACTTCCTGATAGCATCCGGGTAGCTTAAAAAAACCAAGCAAAACCAGTATCTACAGACACATTGATCTCGTCTCTAGAAGGCAAGGGGACCTGTTCGGTTTTTCCTAGGGAAAAGTCCCTGGTAAAAAATTTGGTGGGTCAATTGCATCTTTCTCAAATCGGCTTTCTGGCTTTTACTGCAGCCCAAAGACCAAACTTGAGGGGGAAAAATTGTGAGTATGCCTTGACTTCCTTCATTCATGAAGACATTATAGGAAAGGAGAAGCATGAGGCCCAAATCAGGAAATTCACCTTTTCTTTAAAAAAATTCAAATATTAGCTCTTGAATTCGTGGCCTCTGATGGAGCCACCTGTAGCTCCAGAGTGGTTTGCTTTTGAATGAAATGTGGTTGGTGGGAAGAAAACAATGGAGCTTCTGATTTTCATAAATGAAGAAGAACCCAATGTTCTTTTTTTTTTTTTTTAAATCAGATTCTCTAATTGTGAAAAAAACAAACCACAAGGGAAAGGATGGATTAAAATGTTTTGAAAGGCAGAGGAGGGGAAATAGGTCGATAAAGGATTTTTCCACGGCTCAAAAATCCCAAGTAACTACAGAATCCTTGTTGGTAAAAACCGAGTAACGGAAAGGTCATAAAATGGGACAGATAACAGATAATCAGAGTTGGAAGGGACCTTGTAGGTCATCTAGTCCAACCCCCCGCAGCAGGAGACCCTACACCATTTCTGACAGATGGCAGTCCAGTCTCTTCTTGGAAGCCTCCAGTGGTGAAGCTCCCACAACTTCTGAAGGCAACTTCTGTTCCATTGGAAAAAGAGATATTAATAAATAACTATTAAGATCTCCTGCTTGAACGGGGTGGAGCTGGACCAAAAGACCTCCAAGGGCCCTGTTCTGAATTGAAATTAAAAGTCCCATTTGTGCACAAATTAGTGGCAGGCTAATGTTAGCGAGGTGATCAAATGGAGAAGATGGTCGATGGATAACTATTTGAAATTGTTATGATGTGGTATGTTTTACTCTGGTTGTTATTTAACCCTGGGCATCTTTTGTTTATTTGTTGTATGAGAAACAAGTATAAGTATGAACATAACATATAAACATATAAATGTAAACAGGTATAAGTATATACATAAGAAATGAGTATGAATAAATGGGAACAGTAGGACAGGGACAGTAGACACGCTGGTGCGCATATGCACACCTCCTTACAGACTTCTTAGGAATGGGGTGAGGTCCACAGTAGACAGTGTAGGGTTAACATTTTGGGGAGGTTTGAGGATGTAACAACAGAGTCAGGGAGTGAGTTCCAGACATTGACCACTCTGTTGCTGAAGTCGTATTTCCTGCAATCGAGTTTGGAGAGAGTTTACTTTACTTTACTGTCATTGCATCTAGTACAACAAAATCAAACACTATCTTCAGTGCACATCATGACCATGAAAATAAACACAAACACACATCCTTCACCCTCCACACATTGAACTGAAAACCCTCGACACAGCACTATACAGCAGAATTCAAAAGAGCTCCTGCCCTGGGATAGAAGCTGTTTTTCAGCCTATTTGTCTTTGTTTTTATTATTCTGTACCGTCTGCCAGATGGTAATAATTCAAAAAAAAGTTTCCCAGGATGAGATGGATCTTTGAGAATGGTTTGAACTTAACTTTGAGCTGGTATCTATTGTTTGCCTGTGTGTTATTGTGGTTTAGGGCAGAAGGGTCTCCAAACTTGGCAATTTTTAAGACGTGTGGACTTCAACTCCCAGAATTCTCCCAGCCAGCAAAATTCTAGAAGCTGAAGTTCACAAGTTTTAAAGTTTAGAGTAAGCCAAATAAACATATCGATAATAGGGCTCTTCCCTTGAACTGTGCCGCGCATTTTATCGGCTCCTGGTTGATCATGGACTCCTAAAAATAATAATAATAAGGGAGATCAGAGCTGATTACCAGCTTAAAAGGGTGGAAAACTACCCTTTTCCAAATACGGATTGAGCTGGGCGCGATTTTACGAGAAGCGAATCCTGGTTTCACAAGAGCAGAAGCCCAGTCTAAGAAGTTAAGGGTTAGCTTAGAAAAATGAGAGGAGTGAGAACTTTTTAAATTGGTTCTACACCTGTCCTTGTTCTATTTCTTTTCTGCCCAAATCTTGTCAGTACGCAGAGTCCATTTAAATCAGGTATTTTTATCTAATCTTTAAAATAATTTAATTTATTTATTTTATTTTTTTGTTTTTTATTTCCTGCTGTTATTGTTTTTATAAACAACTTGAGATGACAGACAGACTTAATCCTCCTCCCCGCTCTTATTGTCCCCACAACAAAAACCCTGTGAAGTGGGTTGGCCTGAGAGAAAAGACTGGCCCAAAGTCACCCACCCAGCTCTCGTGCCTAAGGCGGGACTAGAACTCACTGTCTCCTTGTGATTGGCCCAAAGTCACTTACCTGGCTTTCGTGCCTAAGGCGGGACTAGAACTCACTGTTTCCTTGTGATTGGCCCAAAGTCACTTACCCAGCTCTCGTGCCTAAGGCGGGACTAGAACTCACTGTCTCCTTGTGATTGGCCCAAAGTCACTTACCTGGCTTTCATGCCTAAGGCAGGACTAGAACTTGTCTCCTTGTGATTGGCCCAAAGTCACTTACCTGGCTTTCATGCCTAAGGCGGGACTAGAACTCAACTGTCTCCTTGTGATTGGCCCAAAGAACTCACTCACCTAGCTGGCTTTCGTGCCTAAGGCGGGACTAGAACTCAACTGTCTCCTTGTGATTGGCCCAAAGTCACCTAGCTGGCTTCGTAACCTAAGGCTGGAAGCTAGAACTCAACTGTCTCCTTGTGATTGGCCCAAAGTCACCTAGCTGGCTTTCGTGCCTAAGGCGGGACTAGAACTCAACTGTCTCCTTGTGATTGGCCCAAAGTCACCTAGCTGGCTTTCGTGCCTAAGGCGGGACTAGAACTCACGTCTCCTTGTGATTGCCCAGAACTCACCTGTCTTTCGTGCTAGGTGGGACTAGAACTCACGTCTCTTGTGATTGCAAGTCACCTAGCTGGCTTCGTGCTATTCCCGCTCTGCTTTCCAAACTAGTCACCCAACTGGTTCTCATGCCACCGTCTCCTTGGGATTGGCCCAAAGTCACCTAGCGAAACTAGAACTCACCGCCTCCTGGTGATTGGCCCAAAGTCAATCAACCTCTTTCATGCCTAAGCCAGGACTTTCCCGCTGTTTCTTCATTTGTTCTTTACAACAACCCTCCTTTGTGGTAGGCTGTGTTGAAAGAGTGCAAAATCAGTGTCCAAAATCCCATTGGTTCAAAATCCACCGATTTTGGCATTTCCTTACCGTTGTGTTAATGGCCTCTGCTAAGGAGTTAGCCAGTCATCGCTTCCTGAAGCTCCTGAATTTTATTTTTAATTTTTTTAACGCCTGCATCTTTTATTGCTCTCCCATCTGTGCTCCCACCTCTTGCACTTCAGAAGTTAAAAAAAAAATATCATGGCGCCCCAACTCTACCAATTCCCCACCTCTGCTCCAAATTCCTTCCCTTCATTGAAATGGGCTGAGCTGTGGCTCTGATTTAGCGCGTGTTTTTCGGCGGCCTTTTCTCTGCTCCAGAAATTGTTCCGGATCAACCATTCCCCATGTCAAAAGATTTAAATAAAAAAAAAAACCAACCCCAACCAGCTCAAACTCAACCACGGTGCGTTTTTCCTCCCTCGTCCAGAAAGCCGAGTTGGGCTAATCCTCTTAGTTACATCGCCTTCGGTGGGGCTTACTTTCCGCACACCCCTCCCGATGACGAGATTAGCAGCTGCCGTGGCACAGAGAGAGAAAAAAAAGGCACAGCTTATGTTTAGGCTTCCTTGGGACACGGCGATGGTTAGCCATGGCTGTGGCTTATGGGTGCTCCGGTTCGTCCTTTCCTTCTCTGCTTCTCCTGTCTTTGCTTTTGGTGGGGAGAGGAAGAGATACGGGCTAATGCGAGGATTTTGTCTTCTGGCTCACGTTTTGTGCGCCCAGGGTTGACTCCTAAGGATGCCCAAAGCCACGGTGGTGAAGTTGATCGTAACCGGGGATGATTTTGGCTACTGCCCGAGGAGGAATCACGGCATCGTGGAGTGTTTCCTGGCCGGGGCCATCTCCAACGTTTCGCTCCTGGTTAACGGGAGCGCCGTGTCTGACGCCGTCCAGCTGGCCAAGAAGTGAGTCTCTCCTTTTTTGTTTTCTTTTTCTTTGATTTCATGGGTATCAAGCAATTCTTAAACCCGAAAGATGGGTCTACAACCAGAGGTGGGTATTCAGCCGGTTCTGGCCAGTTCTGGAGAACCAGTAAGTGGAAATTTTGAGTAGTTCGGAGAACTGGTCAATTCCACTTCTGACTGGCTCCGCCAACCCCATCTCTTCTCCGCCTCCCATTGAGTCCCAGCTGATCGGCCGGCTCTTCTTTTGGTTCCCTGCACAGGAGAACAGAGCTGGAAAGCAGGTTAGTGGGGTGGGGAAGGAAAGGGGATTTTGCAGCATCCTTCCCCTGTCACGCCCACCAAGCCAGGCCCACAGAATTAGTAGTAAAAAAAATTGTTCTACAGGTTGTCCTTGACTAACAATCCTTTGTTTAGTGTCCCTTCAAAATGACGGCAGCAAAAAAAAAAAGCGACTTATGGTTTGTTTGTTTTTCACACTTACGACTGTTGCGGCATTTCCCCTGGGATGCTTGGCAACTGGCATGTACTTATGACAGTTGAGATGTCCCCGGGGGGGTGGGTCGTGTGATCCCCTATTGTGACCTTCTGACAAGCCAAGTCCAATTGGGGGAAAAGCCAGATTCATTTAACAACCGGGACCTAACAAATGCCGTGACTCGCTAGACAACTGTGCTAGGAAGGATTGTAAAAAGGGGCAAAAGTCACTTCACAAATGTCTCACTTGGCCACAGAAATTTTGGGCTCGGTCATGGCTGCAAGTAGAGGACCATGGCTGCAAGTAGAGTTGCAATTTTAAGAGGGACGGGCTTAAAACTCCCACAATTCCCCGGAGGTTTAAAACTCTGGGACTTGGAAGTCCACCAGTCTTAAAAGTTGCCAAAGTTGACAAATACAGTATTATTGCATACAACATGGAAAGAGCCGTGGTGGCGCAGTGGTTGGAATGCATTATTGCAGGCTAATTCTGCCCACTGTCAGTAGTTCGATCCTGACTAGCTCAAGCTGGACTCAGCCTTCCATCTTCCCAAGGTCGGTAAAATGAGGACCCAGATTGTTGGGGGGCAATAGGCTGACTCTGTAAATTGCTTAGAGAGGGCTATAAAGTGGTATATAAGTCTAAGAATTATTTGTATTGCTGTTCTCCTTCCTTCCTTTCCTTCCTTCCTTCCTTCCTTCCTTCCTTCCCTTCCCTTCCCTTCCCTTCCTCCCCCCAGTGGTTAAAAGGCAGTATTGCAGGCAAACTCTGCCTACTCTGCCTACTGCCAGCAGTTCGATCCTGACCAGCTCAAGGTTGACTCAGCCTTCCGTCTTTCCTTTTAAACGAAGACCCAGATTGTTGGGGGCAAGAGGCTGACTCCATAAACCGCTTAGAGAGGGCTGGGTAGCACTGGGAAGCGGTATAAGCGGTATAAGGGCACTGGGAAGCAGTATAAGAGCTATTGCTACACCAGATGTGGGCTGCTCTCCCAAAGTGTGGATTTCAGCTCCCAGAATTCTCAGGGATTCTGGGAGTTGAAATAAATAACTGGCACCAAGATTGCAGAAGAAAGACAGCTCTGAATTCCCAAGGCCAAAGGACTGTGCCGCCTTCTTTTTCACACAAGCCACCCCCAGATACAGGTCAGAAAGAAATGGTGAAGAACCACTAAAAGATACCGCAAAATGAAAATATTGTGTTTTTGAAGAGGTTAAAAACTGTGTCCGATGACAGCATCCCTCTTTAAAAGAATAAATAAATCCCTCGGTGTTTAATTAGGCGATTATCTAACTTATCCTGGCCTGCTTCTGTTCCCGTTTTCTCAGCCAGTCTAAGAGGATTTATTTTGTTGTGCTGGCTGTTACAAACCTGTGAGATTCTTCCTGATTCAGCCCGAGATTTCTCTCCTTCCCTTGTTACTCATTTCTTCCCACATACACTCTTATAAGTTTCCTTGGGGAATTCATTCTTATATACAAAACAGTGTGAAATCACGCAGCTGTGGGTTCTTTTCCTGGTATTAGCCTTCACAACACATAGCTTTTCGCTAGCACGTTGTAATGCATCGCTTTAGTATACAGGTAGTCCTCGACCTACAACCACAATTGAGCCCAAGATTTATGTTGCTGAGTGAGAAATCCGTTAAGTGAGTTTTGCCCCATTTTACGACTTTTTGTTAAGGGAATCCCTGCAGTTGTGAAATTAATAACACAATTGTTGAGTGAATCTGGCTTCCCCCCCCATTGGCTGTGTTTGTTGGAAGGTGGCTGGGATGCTGCAATAGTCAGATTTACGCGCTGGCTACCAAGTGCCCCAAGTTTTGATCATGTGACCACGGGGATCCTGCAACAGTCATATGTGCGAGGACCGACTGCAAGTTCCTTTTTTCAGTGGCATAATTCCACTGAACAAATGATTGTAAGCTGATGACCACCTGTAACACACACACATCCATCCATCCAATTCATCCACCATACACACACACGTACTCTAATTATCCATCATGTCTATAATCTCTACCTTTTTATCTTAGCTTCTCTCTTATCATCTATCATTTCTACCTCTATCTCAGCTTCTCTCTCTCTCTCTCTATCGTATCTATCATCATGTCTATCATCTCTCTTTATCTCAGCTTATATATCATCTGTCATTTCTACCTCTCTATCTCAGCTTCTCTCTCTCTCTCTCTCTCCCTACCTACCTACCTATCTATCTATCTATCTATGGTATCTATCAACATGTCTATCATTTCTATCTATCTCAGCTTCTTTCTATCTGTCTGTCTATCATCTCTCTCTCTCTCTCTCCTATCATCTCTACTCCTTTTTCTCAGCTTCTCTCTCTATTATCTATCAATCATCTATTGCAAGGGTCTTCAAACTTGGCAAGTTTAAGACTTGTGGACTTCAACTCCCAAAATCCCTGAGCTAACATGACTGGAGGAGGAATTCTGGGAGTTGAAGTCCACAAGTCTTACAGCTGTCAAGCTTGAAGACCCCTGATCTATCATTTCTAATTCTCAGCTCTTTCTCTCTCTCTCTCTCTCCATCCATCCATCCATCATCTATCTATCTAGAGTTAATATACGTAATACTCCTGCTTCCTATTTATATATGAGGTCTTCTCCAATTCCATCCTCATCACACCACCACCTCTGTTGGACTGAAAGACCATGATTAAGTCGAACCAGCTTCATGAGCCAATGGAAACACGTACCGGGGTCTCTCCTTGGCCACTATATTATGTTCATCTTCATGTTATCCTCTTCTTTGTCCAAATTCTGGAAACCTCATCTATCCGAGATGGCCCTTCACATCTACATATCCTTTTTAATAGGGAGACAATAGATGTTGGTCACACTTAAATCACATCCTGGAAATACACAAGGATAATTACAGTTCCTGCTGCTAAATGCTTGATTCCCACAAATTACGTCACGGAAGAGGAATCTGATGAGTCACCCTCTTGAACTAGGAATGGGATCCAAGTCAACAAATCCTGCAAGTTTTTCTCCTTGGCAGACGTTCAAAGTTGTGTTTGGTTTTTCAATTCCCCCCCCCCTCTTTCTGTAGACATTCCATTCCGATAGGACTCCATGCCAACCTTTCTGAAGGCACCCCGGTTTGCCCAGCACTGAAGAAAAAGTCCACGCTACTCAACCCAGAAGGGTTTTTCCATGGGAAGATGGGAATTCGGAGGTGTTTGAATGAAGGACTCCTTAATATGGTTGAGGTGAGGGGGAAGCCAGGCAAACACACCTCAGTCAACTCTTTCAAAGGTGGTTGAGATACTGTCAGCCTTGGAAGCCATATTTCACTTAGAAGCTTCGAGTCTACCTGGGAATTTGGGAGGGGGGTATTTCATAGAGAGGTGGAAGATTAGACTCAACAACATTCTTTCTCAGAGAGTCAAGGACATGTTGCCCTCCACCTGGAGGGGACTGACTGGAAGGATGTCTCCAGTTGGGACGATGGTGGATTGGGCCATGTGATGGGCTGGTGGGTGCAGGGGATGGGCTTTTGGTTTCTCTTTTGGGAAGGGGAAAACCCAGAACTCCCAGATTTGGGTTTTCCTCGATGTGCAAATATAACTTCTTTAATAAATTCTTTACTCGGACAAACTTTGTTTCTGAGAGCTGAATGAAGTGGGGTTTCACTGAAACGCTGACAGGTACGTTGTGAAGGATGCCAATGTTGAGCCAGGCAACTCAAATTGGTTGGGTTGGGTCTTCTTTTCGATGTAGGCCAAATTCATCAAGGGAGATGTTTCTAATGCGTTGTGGGTTTCTTTTTTCTTAAATGGTACCAAGCCTGTTTCAGAGCCCACACAACATTTTGTGCGTTTTCTGCTAAGAAGGGCAGGAAATCACATTGCTCTTTTGGGTTAGTGTTGTTCGGAGAAGATTTCAGGGTTGAAATGAGTTCTCATTTCATTGGTGCTCTCTTGAGCTGGTGGTTTTCTTGCAGACATTTCATTACCTCACTAGGTAACATCATCAATGCTAGAAGGGACTGGGGTTTGTGGAGAGGAGGAGGAGGACTGTAGCATCCTTGGTTCTCTCTGAGCTTGGTTGTTTTCTTGCAGATGTTTCATTACCAAACTAAGCAACACCATCAGTGTTAGAAGAGAGTTGGGTGAGAGGAGTAGGAAGACTACTATAGGGCCTTTGGTGTTCTCTGAGCTTGGTTGTTTTCTTGCAGGTGTTTCATTACTCAAACAAGGTTAACAGCACTGATGATGCTACCTAGTTGGGTAGTGAAACGTCTGCAAGAAACCAACCCAACTCAGAAACCATCAAGGAAAAAACCCTTCATTTTGGAGCTTGCCAGGATGTCCCTTGGAAGGTTTAGTTGTGTCCGATTGGTTTTTTTAGCCTTCATCTGACAATTTCATTTTTATAAATGAGAATGTTCGAGCGACGAATTTACAGCTTCTGCTCTTCTACGCTTAGGTGAAGCAGGAATTAATAGCACAAGTGGAGTTGTTTTGCGAACTGACAGGCCATTTGCCACATCACATGGATGGACACCAACACGTCCACGTTCTCCCAGGTAAGTAGGATCGGTCCACCGTCTCCCTTCTGCTCCTCAAAGACATTTCGGTGTTTGTATTTCCCCGGAATTGAGATCCTCTTACCACGTTCTTCCTCTTCGGTTACTCTTCCAGAGATCAGGCACGTATTTGCAGAGGTCTTGGAAGCCTACGGGATCACTTACACGCGGGTTCCCATTGAACCAGATCTCCCGCGCTGTGGTTGGATAGAGTCAACTCTGATGGATTTCTATTCGGGAGTGGAGAAGGATTCGCTGGACACCATAGAGGTCTTTCAAAAGCACGGCATAAGGTGGGGCATCTATAAGAATAGAACGAATGAGCTGGAAGGGACCTTGGAGGTCTTCTAGTCCAGCCCCCTGCTCAAGCAGGAGAACTTATACCATCTCAGACAAGTGACTGTCCAGTCTCTTCTTAAAAACCACCAGTGATGGAACAGCCACTATTTCTGGTGGCAAGCTGTTCCACTGGTTAATAGTCCTCACTGTCAGAAAGTTTCTCCTTAATTCCTGGTTGCTTCTCTCCTTGATTAGTTTCCATCCATTGTTTCTTGTCTTGCCCTCTGGGGCTTTGGAGAATCATTTGTGACCCCCCTCTTCTTTGTGGCAGCCCCTCAAATACTGGAACACTGCTATCACGTCACCCCTAATTCTTCTTTTATTTAGATTAGCCAGACCCAAATCCTGCAGCTGTTCTTTGTATCTTTTAGTCTCCAGGCCTTTTGATAGTCTTAGTTGCTCTTCTCTGAACTTTTTCCAAAATCTCCGTATCTTTTTTGGTGACCAAAAATGGTTGCAGTATTCCAGGTGTGGTTCTTACTAGGGTTTTATAAAGAGCAGGTTGTTTTCTAAGACTAGAGAAATACCTGTGAACCTAATTAGCAGTCAGGAACGGTGTACTTTTTGAACTTAGTTTTGAAAAGTTCTGCTGTAGATGGCCCTTACAACCATTTTTTTAGCCACTCTTTGGACTCTCAAAGTCCAAGACACCCTTTTTTTTCCAAAAAGGGACACTTCTTGGTTTCCTGCCTTGCAAACGTTTCACTTCTCATCCAAGAAGCTTCTTCTGTTCGCCTCTAGATTCTTGAATGAGAAGCGAAACATTTTCAAGGAAAACAAAAACAAGAAAAGTCCAGGTGCTTTTTGGAAAAAGCATCTTTGGGGACAACCCTAACCTGGATGATTGAGAATCTCCATCGATGAAGGCTTGAAATTGCAATGGCACTGAAGGGAGGGACTTACGACCAATTCTCGCTCTTAACAACTGTCGCGATATCACCATGGCTATATGATGAGAGCCCTTGTAACTTCAAACGGTCGCTAAACGAATTGTTGTATGACAAGGGCTACCTGTAAGGGACATATTATTAAGAAAGGATGCCTTATACCCATGATGGTGAACCTATTGCACGCGTGCCACAGGTGCCACATAGAGCCATTTGTGCTGGCAGGTGAGCTGCAGGCAAACTTACCTCACTGCGCATGCACGCACCTCACAGCTAATTTTCGGCAGGTTTGAGGGCTTTTTCGGACTCCCAGAGGTTTGAGGAAGGCTTCTGCAGGCTTTTCAGGTCAAAAACTAGGCCCGTTTCGTCACTTCCTGTTTTTACGAAAATACTGGAAGTGACTAAACGGGCCTAGTTTTTGGCCTGAAAAGCCTGCAGAAGCCTTCCTCAAACCTCTGGGAGGCCAAAAAAGGCCTCAAACTGGCTGAAAATCATCTGTAAGACGCAGTGCAGGTAAAGGGGCGGCGGGGGGTGGGTGGAGATTGCCTTCTGGGTGCTGGCACACGAGCGCGAGAGTACAAGCGCAATTTTTGGCACAGGACCCCCAAAAGGTTAGCCACCACTGCCTTATATAGTCCTCAACTTATGAGCACAACCGAGCCCAACATTTCTGTCGCTAAGTGAGGCCTTTGCTGAGTTTTGCCTCATTTTACGATCTTTCTTGCGAGTTGTTAAGTGAGTCGCCACAGTTGCTAAGTTAGGAACATGGTTGTTAAGGTGAATGTGGTTTTTTCCCCATGGACTTTGCTTGTCAGGTCACAAAATAGGTTTAGCTGATTGTGGGACACCACAATGGTCATACATAGGAGTCAAGCGCCTCAATTTTGACCACACCTGACCATGAAGATGCCACAGTGGTCATTAAGTGTGCACAACGGTCGTAAGCCACTTTTTTCCAATGCTGTTGTAACTTTGAACAGTCACTAAACGAACATTTTGTAAGTTGAGGACTGTCTTTCTGAAACATAAGTAACTTTTTGTCTTCCAGGTGGCCAGATATCTATATCGGCCTCAGCACCATGGGGAAAAATATGTCCACCCAAAACATCTTGGATGCTATTGATAACGCCACCACAGCGCATCTGGCCAAAGACGACTCCGCAACTCCTCCGCCCTCTTCGTTCTTGTGTCCTGGTCAAGGGCTCCGGACGGTGACGCTCGAACTCATGACCCACCCAGGCTACCCCAGCATCCCGCCTACTGGAGGTTGTGGAGAAGGCCCGGATGACTTTTCTCAGTCCTGGGAGCGCCTCCATGAACTCGAGACCTTGAAGAACCCAGAGCTCCAGAAACATTACCAAATCAGGAATATTCAGCTCTGTGCTTTCCAAGATCTCACCGTTTGATTCTCCGTGAAGGACGCTTCCCGTTTTTACATTGGCTAGATCAGGAGTCGGCAACCCACGGCTCTGGAGCCACATGCGGCTCTTTCGATCCTCTGCTGCGGCTGTCGGCTGATCCCACCACTAACTGGCCACATCCCTCCCAGTCCTTCCTCGCCTGACCTGTTTTCTATAGGAAACGGGTCCAAATGGCTCCTTGAGTGTTTAAGGTTGCAGACCCCTGGCCTAGATGAAGATGGCTAGTTCAGGGATGGCTCCCAGGGAGAGCAGAAGACACCTGGGAAATTTTTGCACCCTCTGCAGGCAGATATGGCTCCTCCTCCCCTTTTTAAATTTTATTTTCTTTCATTTTTTTTGCAACTGGAGGGGGGGAAAAATCTCACAGAAGATATTTTTGTGCGATTGTCTTCATGCAAAGAGCCAAGTGGAATTTCCAGAGTTGATGGTTGTGGGAGAGGATTGAGGCAGTCCAACGGGGAGCCATCACTTGGCGTTGACTTGGCAGAAATGCCAGCATAGACCTGAAATTTTAGGGTATACCAAGAGGGGAGAGAATATTGGTAACTCAGCGTTGAAAGGAGGGGCCCTTGTTGCTCTCTGAGCTTGTGGTGGTTTCCTTGGAGACGTTTCGTAACCAAACTAGGTCACATCATCAATGCATCACTGGGTGTTCATCTAATATAGAGGTCCCCAAACTTGGCAACTTTAAGACTTGTGGACTTCCAACTCCCAGAATTCCTCAGCCAACTATGTTGTAAGTCTGGGAGTTGGAAGTCCACAAGCCAAGGTTTGGCACGCTGCAAGAACCCAGCCATACAGTAACCTAGGTCTCTCTTTCTGCCTTATATTCTGAGATAGAAAGGCATTTGGAAGAATCCAATGTTATTTTAGGTTGTTCTTGCTTAGTAACGCGGTGATTTGTTTTAAGGATTAGTAAAAAAAAAAAAACCCACCATCCCAACTGTTTGAATAGCAAGTAGAACAGGATGAATCAAGAATATCTCGATCTGCGAGGCTTAAATCAAAATGTTATGAAAGCTTTGTTAGAAGGAAGAGACAAAGTTTGGAGCCTTCCAATATTTTTTTTTTTACCCTTGGGTTGAAGGTAGTTTAATATCAAAAGCGAACAGTTGTTTTAAGCACTCTCAGGCTTTGAAAAATCAACTTTGCATTAGGCAATCAAATGCTGCCTTTTTTTAACAGGCTCAGTTGCTTTATGCAAAACCACTTGCACAGATGATCCAAAGCTTCTTTCCCCATCTCTGAATTTCCTTTTTTTTAAAAGATAAAACGTTCCCTGGATTTTCACAGGATCCTATCTCTGTTCCAGTAGATATATTTAAAAAGCTGCTGTTAAACGTTATCTTTCTTATTCCACATTTTACAGGGAGTCTTTGACTTACAAACGTCTGTTTAGGGACCAATCAGTTACAACAGCATTGACAAAAGTGACTTGCAACCCATCCTCGTACTTACGGCCATCGCAGCATCCCTACCGGCCAGGTGAACGGAACCAGGTACCAGCATATAAGAATTATAGTGCCCTGGGAGAATTTCATCCTGATTTGTGACCTTCCCAGCTGGCTTTTCCAACAAGCAAAGTCAAATGGGGAATCCGGATTCGCTTAACGACCATGTGATTCAGAAGTGCAGTGATTCACTGAACGACTGTGGCCAAAAAAAAGGTCGTAAAATTAGGCGCGATTCACTTTAAGAACTGCCTTGCTAAGCAATGGAAATTCTGGTTGTAAGTTGAGAATTATCTGTAATAGGTCTCCAATATAATGTTTACTTTTTTTAAGAAATTACATTTCTTTGGTTGATTGTTTAAACATTCAAATCAATTCTGTGACTCTTGTAATTCCCACAAATTTCTTGAGTTCTCTGTTGACACTGAATTATTATTTATTCTTGTATTACTCTGGGACTAATGATGAATTAAACTAGATTTTTTTTTAAAAAAAAATCATCTTTTCTATGGATAAATAATTGCCTACTAATTAGCTCTGCGTTTGGTTAGGAACAGTTTTATAAATTGAAAATTGAGTTTCTTCCGGTCTCTCCCTGGCCTGCACTGGTCAAAACTAAAATATTTGAAAGGAGCATTAACAGAATGATGGCAGAATGTGCCAACATTTAGCCAACTTTTAGATGGAAATATTTACCCTTCCTTTCTAATTTTCTTATGTACTATATCAATTTATTTTGGCTAGTTTGTTCTTATATAGTAGAAATGCAGAGAGAATTGGCTGGGCATTTTAACTAGTTCTGCTTAAATTGCTTCGACAAAATACAAAGAAACATAGGCCAGGATAGATGCCAAGTTGATTTGATTAGGAGGTGGAAGGAAAAGAAAGAAAGAAAGAAAGAAAGAAAGAAAGAAAGAAAGAAAGAAAGAAAGAAAGAAAGAAAGAAAGAAAGAAAGAAAGAAAGAAAGAAAGAAACAGAGAGAGCAAGAGAAAAAGAAAGAAGAAAATGAAGGAAGAAAAGAAGGAAAGGAAAAGAGAGAGAGAGAAAGGAAGGATTCAGCTTAGCACAAAGAAGTGCAAAAGTGTTATTTACAGTTAATCCATTCATCAAAAAGTCATTATTTTAAAAATACTGCAGTCTTCTCAATTTACCATTCATTTAGCAACCAAAATGAAAACAGAACTTTAAAAAAGTGACTTACGCTGATCCTTGCACTTACAACAACTTCTCCCCACGGTCAAAATTTGGTCATTTGGAACGGAAGCAAGCCTTTAAACCATTATATGGCTTCAAAATCTAATCTAACAAAGCTAATGTGTTTCTACATACAGCGCATAACAGCCAAAACAGACAGCAAGACCTGTTAACACCCCAACAGTCACAAGAATCCCCAAGCAGCTGGAAAAAAAAATTGGTTTGGGCGAAAGGGTGGGACCCCATCCGCTCACATCTCTTGCAGAAATGAAAACGGGAGGTTTTCAAAAATAAGACTGGGACCACCTTTGGCCTGGATGTATAAGGTCTCCTGCCTTGAATCAACGGGGTTGGACTGGAAAACTCCCCAAGGTCCTAGAATTCTATGTTCTAAAATCACCTCTCGGGTACATCGAAAGAGGCTCTCCGCTATCCCTCTCTTCTTCAAAATTATTCACCCTGGTTTCACGTGAGGCTCGTGCGCATTTTGCACCTTATTGGAAATCCGTCTTTTGAGTTTTGCAGCCCCCAATTGGGGGGGTAGGGAGATCTTCCCACGGGAAAACAAAAGGGAAAAATGGGGAATCTCACAGAAAGAAGGCCGGGGGTGGGGGGGGGGAGAGAAGGGCTGGGATATTTTAAGATGTTGTTGGACAGAAGCAAGCCTATTTTAGCTGTAGATATAGCCCGGGAAAATTACATTTTGGTAGCCAGAAAAGGGAAAGAGAATAACGACACTCACAAGCTGAGTTTGTAGATGGGTAGTTGGTTATAGCTAAAGATTGAGGGACAGGTGTTGTGTTATTTGCACAAATGCAGCTGACACTTATTGGGCTTGAGTGCAGGAATCTGACCCACAGGGGAGAAGTTAAGATTTTTGTGGTTCAAAGTAACCAAGATAACATGGGGATTCTGAATGTCGGCGCCTTAAATTATCCAGATTTTTTTATGTTCTCTGCTCCGAAAGCACCCATGGACATATTTGCAATTCGACTTAAGAGATGTTTGCAATTTAAAAAGAGAGACCGATTTCCCCCCCATTCCCCAATATCGAAGTAAAAAGAGTTAAAGAGCTGAGTATGGAACAACAACTAAAAGAAAAAGGACATTTTTTTTTTTTTTGCAATGTCTTGCAAGGCAGGGTTTTACATACACTTCAGTTTGACAGGTAAAATTTGGCATTTTTTTTGTTTATTTTGAATCGGAGTGAGCGTGAATGAAACAAAGTCAGTTCCAACTTTCTGCAAACGAAGACACAAAAGTTGTGGAGATTTTGGTAATAGACAAGTGCTGGTCACCAAGCCTACACACACATATTAAGGAAAATGCAAGTGTCCATTAAGGTTTGTTGTTTTTTTAAACTTTAATCGCCTACCAAAGAATGTGTCTAAGAACACTTAAAACAGATGTTTCATACCCCAACTGATAAGGAAAAAAACTGCCTTTTTTTTTCTCTTTCTTTCTACTTTTCAAACAGAGGTACTTGGCTGTCAATCTTGTACAGTTTAAAATCAAAAGCTGGAGTGGAGGAGATGGAAGGGTGTACGCAAAATAATAATAATAATAATTAAAACTTGAAATGCTATTTCTACAGCTCCCCAACCATACATTCATTCCCTAAAGACTGAACAAGGATTCCAGATTCCTGAAAAATTAAAACCCACCGGAATGCCGAGAGATCTATGAAAGCGAAGACATGCAAAACAGAAATGTTTATTACGCACTGGGGTTTGGTTCTTCACTGCAGTTTCACAGAAATGGGTTTGAAATGCTCACTTAAAAGCCAGGCATTTTAAAGCTGAGCAGCCTGGGGAAAGAGTCACTGTGTCACGTAAACCAAGTTGCATTTTTGCCCATCCTAAAACGCGACACATTAAACGGGGTGGCTCGGTTCTCCGTGGGAAAGAACGTCACACGCCTGATTGAGAGCAGGGATAGCTGGGGTTGAATCGACATTGTTGAATCAATATTACTCCTAGAATGCCACATTGCATGTACAGGTTACTATTTTACGGAGAAAGGCAACTGCTCAATTTCACGATGGGCACGGGTTATTGCTTAATGGAAATTGCTTACGTTTGGGACGACAATCAATCAAACCAATCCATCATTAGGAGAAAATTAAAGTTTTGTCGTTTGCATGGGGAAAAGAGGTCAATTGAAGAATTTTTTGTGACTAGGTTTTTGTTCTTCAGAACTAAGTTTTCCAGAAGGATTTCCCCCAGTTAAGTCTCTCAGCTAGGAAGTATACAGGATAAGGAGCTGGGTTTAGTTGGTTAGTTGGTAATTTAATTCTGTTTTGGTACCTCTTGGTCCCATATTTGAAATTTTTGCAAATGGACTCGAGTCCTTCTTTATTCTAGGTAGCCTGCATAGACACTAAAGAATAAAAGTGGAGAGTAAAAAAATTTTTAAAAAAGGGAGGGGGGGGAAGAGGGAAGGGAAAGAAAATGACACTCCGCTTTGCTAAAGAATATTTTGTGCCAAAATGTCCTCCCCCTGAACAGAATACAAGCCATACCATTCATTCCTGCAAGCAAAGTTTGGAGTTCCCCATTTAATAAACATTATTGTAACCACATCAGCCAGATTTACAACAGATCTGGGGTTGATTCTGGTGGGGTTTGGGTTTTTTTTGTTTTTTTTGGTGTACATACTGCAGATTCGTTTATGTGACAAACCAAAGTCGGAAAAAAACTTGGACCCACGTCCGCAAAACACAGTGCAACGTTTTAAGACAGGGAAAACAAACAGCTCTTATTTTTCCCCAAAAAATGTCTTTCTGTTTTCTTTTTGCTAAGAAATTAAGTAGCCGTGGTTGTTTTCTTCTGTCTGAGGGAGGGAGGAGGGAAGGATAAGGGGCAACCAAAAAAATGGGGAATAACAAAAAAAGAGAGAATTGCAAAGGAAAATAAGAAACAACAGCCATGACCTTCTGAATTTTAAGGGCAAGTTATAAGCCTAAGACTTTTTTTCTGATAAATTGTGACCAGGAGAAAACAAAAAAGAGAAAGGAAAAGGAAACAGCATTCTTTAAAGTACATTAAAGCAGTGATTTTAAACAAAGAAAGCAGAACTAGAACATCTTAAATTTTTAATCCTTTCTTTACAGATTACCTAGACCACTTTTGATTAAGAAACGGTAGAAAGTTAGTTTAACAGCCACAAGTTAACACCAAGAGGTGACACTTGTCAATTTCCATAGAGAGTCCTGCTTTTTGGGTGTGTCTGAAATGCACTTCTTCAGCTCTTCTATCACACATTGCTGACATCAACTCGGTCAGGTGTATTTTTTGTTGTTGTTTTTGTTTTGTTGTGTTTTGTTTTTGTTGTTGTCGTTGTTTTTAGTCCACTGGTCGTTTTTCACCATATTTCTTTGTAAACTCTTCAGCATTCTTACAGAATTTTTTACGGTCCTTAGAGTATTCTTCGGCTAAGTCGGCTCGAAGGGGGTGCTCTGGTTGGGGGTCGTTCACCAGTGCTATGAGGGACTGGATTACTGTCGAAAGAAAGGAAGGTGGGGGGGGGAAGAGGGGGGGGCGGGAGGAAAGAAGAAAGAAAGAGGGGGAAAGAAGGAAGGAAGAAGAAAAAGAGAGATCAGCGTGGCTGGGAAAGAGAGGCAGAACCATCGATTTGCAGATTCCCCGAGATTTATTGATTTGTAATAGATCGATTATCAAATTTATTTGCCACCCATCTTGCAGTTCAGGGGACTCTGAGCAGGTGGCACTCGAATCCTTGGGAATGGCACTTAAGTCCTCCACAAATGTTTTCCAAATTCTATTTTTTAATGGAAGAGAACTGGGAAAGTTTCCAATGCATGTATGGAACGAACGACCAAAAAGTTGTCATGTAAGCCATAGGGTTTAAATCTGAATTGAATGCAAACAGAAATGAAAATGTTCGCCCTATAATTGCTGCTTTTTTAAGGCTCTGGTTCCTCAACTTTGCCCTTCAAAGGTTGAGTGCAGCCTTCAAGCCCAGTTTTGGCCATGGTTGGCTAAATAAACCACAACTGACTGGAATGTGCTAAAGCAAAATGGGACAAATTACATTACATCTGGAGCCATTACATACGACAATCTTCACTGGTATATTTGATATTGGATCAGCCGCCATAATGGCGGTATATTCAGATTTATGAATGGAGGAACTACTCTGTGTGTGCAAAATAATGTGTGTGTAAAGCTTTTTCTGGCAGAAACAAAGAGAGAAACTCGGTTCTGAATCCACACTCTAGCAACACGAGCAAACAAAGAATGCTGGATGAGGAATATCAAAGCTCATCTTGGACTATTAGAATAATCCATTTAAGAATTGGTTGAAAGCGTACTATAACACCTTACGGCCACCTAAATGGGGTTTTATTCAGGAGATATGATGAACAAGGTCGATCGTACACGCCTTGAATATTGGACATATCGTTTTTCAGATGTAGCTAGCGGCCTGGAAATTTCACGTCTTTTTATCCTTTGCGATAAATTCAGATTTTTAAACTAAGCTAGGGAGGGAAGAATGAGAAAAATCAGAATTCGTTCTCCCTCAAATGTGATTTTCATCACAAGATTTAAAGAGCCCGGCATGCTTGCGCTCTGAAATTCCTTCCCAAAATTAAGACCTAGTACAGAAATCGATAGCCCAAACGGCTGGAGATCTCTTACCTTGATCAGTTTTGGTGGCTGGTTTCCAGTTTTCAGCACTAATTACTGGCAGACAAACCTGCCCCTTTTCATCGATGTTAGGGTGATAGATTTTCGTTTTAAATGTGATCTTGGGAGGTTTGAATGGATACTCTGCAGGAAAGTTGATTTCGATTCTGAACGCCCCCTTGTCGTATGGAGGGTTGTCCTACGAGAGGTAACACAGAAGGTTATGAAAAGCAGCCCAAGACAACCAGAGAAGGAATTCAGAGGAAAGCTGGAGAGTGGGAAGAGGAATCAGATATACAGGCAGTCCTCGACTTAACCGTTTGTTTATAGCGACCGTTCTAAGTTACGGCGGCACTGAAAAAAGCGACTTGTGACCATTTATCACACGACCATTGCAGCACCCCCATGGTCATGTAATCAAGCTTCAGATACTTGGCAACTGGCATGTACTTATGACAGTTGTAATATCCCGGGTCACGTGATCCTGTTTTGTAGAGTTGTGCGGTGGACTAGAGGTGGAGCTCTCGCCTCACAATCAGGAGGCTGTGAGTTTGATCCCAAAAAGAGGCAGATATTTCTCTCTCTGGGCACAAGGAGAATATATCTGCAGAACAAAACTCTGCCCTGGTGACAGGAAGGGCGTCCGGCAATCAAACACCCTGCTAGCTCCATTCAGTTGCCTAGACTCCACCCCACAAGGGATTATGGGGTCATTAAAAGAAGATGTGATCCCCTTTTTGTCACCTTCTGACAAGGAAAGTCCACAGGAAATCCAGATTCACTGACAGTCGTGTTGCTAGCTTAACACCTGCAGCGATTCACTGAACACCTGTGGCAAGAAAGGTTTGTATGATGGGGCGAAACTCACTTAATAAATGTTTCGCTTAGCCACATATGTTTTGAGCTTGGTTGTGGTTGAAAGTTGAGGACTACCTGTACAAGATCCGCCACTTAAAATTATTTTTTTAAAGGATTCTTTTAAAAGGACTCTTGCAGTGCCTTAGAGGAGGTGGTTCAAAGTTGAGAATGAAGGGAACAGAAAAATCTTTTGTAGGTTTGTTTTACTTATTAGTGGTTTCTTTTTAGATCTAAATCTAGTCTTTTCTTAAGCCTCCCTTCCCTGCTTTTCTCTCTCTCCATTTTTAGCAATCTGACTCATTTTATTATTATTATTTTAAATCTGATTTTTTTTAAAGAACTCACATATTGCAATCTTTATCAGCAGGATTCAGTTTATTTTATGCAATCTCCTGAAAAAAAAATGGGAACTGAATATCCACTCTGGGTTTCTTATACTATTTCTCTTGTTTTTATTGTTGTACATATTCTTTTGTTCTCGGGTTGTCAGCGGCCCAGAGTTTGGCTGGATGCCTGGGCAACTACGTGAAATCAAATAAAAGTTTGCCTGTGTTAACTTTTTTTCCACAAAGGAGTGTTCACACACAGACAAATTCAATGCAAATTACAGTATTGTTTACAGAAGACAGAACGATTAGGAATTTACCAATAAAAGCCTGCCAGAAGGATTATCTTGTAAAACTAGTATCTGGATAAAACAGTTGAACGACCATTATTCTCAAAGCAGCGACTTGTTAAAAATTAAATAAAAAGACGCCCACGATTCTGCAAGAGAATTGCAAGATACAACTTGACAATTATTTTCTTTTAAAGTACCTCTATTCAAATATATATTTTGTGTGTGAATGGAGAATACACATTCCTTCATTCTGGGGAAGTAACACAGTCAAGATTTGTTTGGGGGTGGGGAATCCTGGGGAAATGGAGATAAATAAAAGAGGCAGGGAATATTCAATCCTTCAGAATAAATTATTCACTCATGGGCACAACTTTTTATACAGCTAGTCCTCGACTTACAATTGGGCCCAACATTTCTGCTGCAAAGTAAGGCATTTGTGAAGTGGCTTTTTCTCCCTTTCACGACTTTCTTTTGAGATGGCTATTAAGTGAATCGTCTCAGCTTACCAAGTTCTAAGGTTGGGAAGCGACTCTTGGCTTCCTCTTCGATTTTGCTTGTCAGATCACAAAAAGAGACTTCAACCATCATAAATATGAGCCAGCTGCCAAACATCCGGATTTTGATCAAATGAGATGCTGCAATGGTTGTTAAGGTCATACCGTGTTTTCCCCGAAAATAAGATCGGATCTTATATTAATTTTTTTGCTGCATCAGGGCTTATTTTCCAGTTAGATCTTATTTGGGGGGAAATACGGTTAGGGTTAGGTTAGGGTGTCCATCTGGCTGACGATCTTAACTAGGGCTTATTTTGGGGGTAGAGCTTATCTTATAAGCATCCTGAAAAATCATGCTAAGCCTTATTTTCCAGTTGGAACTTATTTTCGGGGAAATACAGCAAGTCCTTTTTTTCCCAGTGCCATTGTTAACTTAGAACAGTCACTAAATGAACTGTTGTAAGTCCAGGACTATCTTTCTTCAGAAGTTAAGAGGGACCAGGTTTGGTGCATTAAAAATGTTCCTTAGATGACACCGAGACGGCAGGGCGAGCATGTCCCAACTTCAAGTGTCCTGAGGGGGCTTTGAGTTCCAACGTTTTAACTGCTGACGGGCTGTCTCTTGGCCCAACACAAGAAAGGGGAGTACCACACTTCTGTATGCTGCAATGTGTGACGTACATTGTGTGGCTTTACTTTATCTTCCTTTGTTCTAGGTGTCTCCCGGTAAGTATCCTGTTTTCCCTCCGGCCTCACGGCCTTGATCTATGCTTTGACGAAACTATTCTTGCCTTTATCACAGGGAAATCAAAGCCTTTATCAAATGAAAATGCCAACTCTCAGGGAGTGAAATGAGCCAGAGTGAGGGTTCTATTTTTCCTGTTAGGTAACAGCTTGAAACCTTCCTCCGTCCTTTGAATTGTTCTTCGTTTGTTTTAATAACCCTGTTATTTGACCGGCTTGCCTGCAAGGAGGCAAGGAAAGAAGAAACCCCATGACAACTGGGGTTGTTGCATCTCCAAAAGGACACAAAGCTTCAAATAATTAAGAATGGGTTTCAAATTTATGTGGGGCAGATCTTTAGACCTGGGATTTAACTGTCTGGCCATGCAGCTAGTCCTCAAATTCAAGGAGACTTTAACATTTAGAAAAGTGGCTCTTAAGGCCATAAAAGAAATCACTTTTGAATCCAAGAATGACAAGTTGGTGGTAGTCCTCAACGTGCGATCACAACTGAATCCAACATTTCTGTTGCTAAACAAAGTGGATGTTAAGTGAGTTGTGTCCCGTTTTACGACTCTCCCCTCACGGGGGTTAAGTGATTCACTGCAATTGTTATATGAATCATACAGTCAGTAAATGAATTCAGCTTCTCCCATCGGCTTTTGCTTGTTGGAGGCCGGCTGGGAAAGGTTAAAAATGGTGATCACGTGACCCCAGGACCGTGCAACAGTCATAAGTACATGCCAGTTGCCGACTGCCCAAATTCTGATCACGTGACCAAGGAGATGCTGTAGGTCATCAGTTATTTTTCAATGCCGTTGTTAACTTTAAATGGCCACTAAATGAATGGTTGTAACCCAAGGACTATCTTAAGAGAGCATTTCCTATCCTGCCCAAGACTTGTGGGATATGAGGGACAGGTATAGATTCTGTGATAGGGAATGAAATCTAAATTTCTTGAAATAAATTCTATGTTTCCTGTACCTGCATATTATGTTGAATGCTGGCATTCTTGGAGGGTGCTAGAAACAAATCCGTCACCATAGTTGCTATTTTAGCTGGCTATTCTAAGGCCCATTTTGAAGCTTTTAAGACTTGTGGTGTGCTTTTTCTCCCTTTCGTTTTTCCTTCACATCCATTTCCCCCCCCGTTGTTGTTGTATCTTGTTAGCTGCACTACAACAGGAGCTTCTCTTGGGCCGGGTTTCTCTTTTTAAGTTTTAACCACTGAGCAACGATTTAGAGGTTTAAGGACTTTAGAAATTAGAAATACTTTTCTTTTAATGGAAAGATGGATGGCAGCTAATTTAATTATTCGGGTGGCATTCGCACAGAAATATTTTTTTTCTTCTTCACTCTGGAAATCGCCACGGATTCGCTCGGCCTGTTCTGCGAGGACCAAGCTAAAGGTGTCAGGGTATTTAGGGAAAATTAGAGAGTTCACTAGAGCTCTGGTGCATTTTAACAATTACAAGAGGTTACTTTTCACACTCACGGGAACAATAAGCCCTTGCCAAGTCAATAAGTTAGCTTCGTCCACCTGGATATTACGGAAATTCTTCATTCCACATTTGCGGATTTCTTCAAGCTCCTACAAGCCGAGCAGAGAGAGAGAGAGAGAGAGAGAGAGAGAGAGAGAGAGAGGAGAGAGAGAGAGAAGCATATTAACCACACCAGCCAAAATAACCAGTTGTAATATTCAGGAAAACACACGGGTTATTTTTACTTTCATATCGTCTTAGTCAAAGTCAAACTGTCTCCCAGTCGGTCTTCTCCCCTTTTTCTTCCTCTTGTCATGCTACAGGTTTACTACAAGGAGATATGGAAGGGATAGCTAAAATCAGGATCCATCTGGAAAAGGCCCAATTCCTCTGTTTGGCTTTCACAGAGAATTCAGACTTAATACCAGCCAGTATTCTGTCACTATGTTACACAGGTAGCTCTCGACTTATGACCCCAAATGGAGCCCCAAATTTCTCTTGCCGAGGGGGACAGTTGTTAAGTGAGTTTTGCCCTAGTTTTATGACCTTTCTTGCCCCAGTTGTTAGGTAAGTCACTGCAGTTGTTGTGAAGTGAATCAAGCTTCCCCATCGACCTGCAAAAGGGGATTGCATGACCCCAGGGCGCTGCAACCCATCATAAATATGCGTCAGTTGCCAAGCTTTTGGTCACATGGAGATGCTGCCACAGTCATAATGTGAAAAACTGCCAGAAGTTGCTTTTTTCAGTGTCACTGTAGCTTCAAACGGTCACTAAATGAACTGTTGTAAGCTGAGGGCTACCTGTACAATCAGCTTTTCAGCTGCTGCCGATTGACTTCCAGGGCAGTTCAAGGTGCTGATTGTCACCTTTAAAGCCCTTCCTGGCTTGGGACCAGGTGACCTGAAGGGTAACCGCCTCTTGCCGGTCACATCCACCCAACCCATCAGAGCGGGAAGGCAAGGAATGTTGCGGTCCCAGGCCCTAGGGAGATACACCTGGTGGGACCCAGAAGAAGGGCCTTCTTCGTGGTGGCTCCGTCTCTCTGGAACACCAGAGATTAGAAGGGCCCCCACTCTAGCACTCTTTCGAAAGGCACTGAAGACCTGGTTTTGCCAGCGGGCCTGGGGAACCCAGAGTGGGATGGAGACCATCCAATGGCTAGTGTGATCTGCTGTCATCGGGGCTGTGGGTGGGAGTTTGGGGAGTGATTTTTTTTATCTTTTTCCCAGATTTTGTTCTATTGTACTTTATTAATCTATTTGATTCTTTTTGTTAGTTTTTGCTGCTTTTTTATTTTTAGTTTTAAATATGGTTTTACATTGTGTGAGCTGCCTCGAGTTGCCATGGGCGAATAGGCAGCAACATAAATTAAATAATAAATAACTCTCCCGTGCCAGATTGTCACAAAGAAGTGGGAGTCAAGCTACCCTCCAAAGCACCTGAAAGAAAGGACAAGAAGCAACGGATGGAAACTAACCAAGGGGAGAAGCAATTTAGGACTAAGGAGCAATTTCCTAACAGTGAGGACAATTAACCAGTGGAACTGCTTGCCTTCGGAAGTTGTGGGTGCTTCATCTCTCGAAGTTTTAAAGAGATATTGTCTGAAATACTATAAGCTTTCCTGCCTAACAGGGGACTGGATTAGAAGACACCCCCCCCCAAGGTCCCTTCCAATTCTGCTAATTCAGATTATATCATACATTTGCCATCGCACAGCACACAGCAGCCAGACCAGTGAGCATCAAGAAGATAGTACCCTTCCCTACAATTGCAAGCAATGTAAGCAAATAAACGTAGCCCTAACTGCAAAGGAACCAGATATTTTTAAAAAAGGAAATTAACCAAAATAGGATTATTCCCTTATGGGGGGAGGGGGGGGAAGGAAAGAACCTCTTCTTTAGAAACTTGTCAAACTAGCATATGATGACTATCATCATATCCTACGAAAAAGGAGAGAAAAAGAACCACGACTTGGGGAAGGAGGACTGTTTTTCGAAACTGGGAGCACCACTCCTACCCCAATATCGATATAGTTAGTAAAGCTCAACGTAGTAACAAGAGCTTGAAAAGAAAATGTCAAGAATAACATACAAACGAGATAAGAGTTTGTGTTGATTGTTCGGTTATGAAGATAGCTAATTGACCTACAACACACATCCAAAACAGATGGTGATGATACATACACGGATCAACAAAACCATTTCAAAATGTTGGTTTCCACCGATACGTGGCTGCTCCTGCAACAGTTTGTGTTACATCTGCCTGCAGTTTGGCAGTTCGAGTCTCAGCAGGCTCAAGGTTGACTTCCATCCTTCTGAAGTTGGTAAAAAGGAGGACCCAGATTGTTTTTAGGGGCAAGAGGCTGACCCTGTAAACCGCTTAGAGAGGTCTGGAAAGCAGTGTGAAGTGGTATATAAATCTAAAGGTTATTGCTAAATGCTATCTGGGCACTTTCTCCCAGTCCCTCTCTCTCAGCCCAACCAACCTTGTGGCGATGGGGAAAGTTGGAGGAGGAAGATGGGTTGGATATGTTCACCGCCTTGAGTGATTTGTAAATAAATAAAAAAAAATCTTTGTTCACTTCCAGCAAGTAATTAAAGCCACTCCAAGGGAGTACACAAGGATCAAGGTAAGATGATAAGAGTGTGATATAGCCAATAATTGAAATGCCAATCAGTAGTAAATTTTAATGTAACAAGAAGCATAAATTGAAAGGCATATCAAATGTTGGAGAATTGTCACTTATTTCATCAGACTCATTCCAAGATAGACTGTCCAACTGACCATTCTAACCCAGCCCTTCCAAGAGGCCTTCAGGTCAAGGGAAGACTATTTATTACTTTACATAAGCCTGAGTGTTAATTGATTCTACTTGTAAGGTTAAAAAACTCTAGAGCAGAGCAACCAATAATGTATCAGTTCAACCTATATACTTGAATATGCTGGGTTTTTTTTGGAAAATATACCTATTCTCCAAAACATCTGAAGGTAGGACAAGATGGGAGCTTATCAAAGAAAGATTCAACCTAGAACTAAGGAGAAATTTCCAGACAGTGAGAATAATTAATCAGTGGAACAACTGGCTTCCAGAAGTTGTGGTTATTCCATCACTGGAGGCTTTTAAGAAGAGACTGGACAGCCACTTGTCTGAAATGGTATAAGATCTCCTGCTTGAGCAGGGGGTTGGACTAGATGACCTCCAAGGACCCTTCCAACTCTTATTCTCTAATTCTGCTTCGAGATTGGGTCCATCACCATCATGAATTGACCTGATCTGGTGAAACCATGAAGATTTGGTTGGAGCAGGAGTCACCCACAAAATCCATAGAGTAGATGGGATATAATTAGCTACGCTCACTGCTAACAAAAATAGAAATCTCTCATGAGGGATTTGACCTGCACTGTGAAAATATTGCACTGGTTCCATGGGTGTGCCTGATGCATTCAGCTTATGCAGGCGTTCAGCCGAGTAAATGTTTGACAATTTAGCTGTGTAGGGTAATAAACCAGATTGCTGTTTCCTTGTCTTGGAAGGCAGACATTCAAAGTCAAATTAGAGTAAACCTCTCAAACCGTCTTGAACACTCTGGATTCAAGAACTGAAAAAAACAAGACAGAGAACTTAAAAAGTCACTAGCCTGCCAGTTCAGCAGTGAGGAATTTCCCAAGAAGTTGGCATCACCCTTGGTAGTATTAAAGATGATGTCGTAATTACGTGGCTAGGAAAGTTTTAAGTGTTGTGTCACTGTTTGCTGATAATATCCAGCGTTCCGTATATTACACTTCCCGTACAAGTTTACATAGAGTTTCATCCAAACCCAGGCCAATTATCTTGCTTCTTTTCAGTTCATTTCAACTGAAATGAAAAGAAAATGCCACAAGACTCATGTGAGAATCTGTGACCTTGGGTGGGGATGTCCCAGATTTATTGTTGGCGTGCGTGTCATATGGGTCACATGAAAACTTCTGAGTCACTGTGAATATCCATTTGGTTCTTCCCACTAGTGGGGACTGTTAATCAGGAATAAACCAGCATTTATGTCAGTTTCTGCCCTTTTGGGACTCTAAAACCAACAACCCTTAGCCAGCTTCAAACCCTGGGTGTACCTCTGGCTTTGCTAAGGAAACCACTACGATTCTTGCTTCAGCTGCAATGCTACCTGGCTCTTTCTAATTCAATCTCTAAGGACTGAAGCCGTTTCCATCTACGATTTATAAAACATTATTATTTTATTATTATCAAATTTATTTGCCATCCATCTCGCAGTGAAGAAAGGACTGAGCAGATAATTATGATTTAATTAATGCTGTAAGCTGCCCAGAGTAGTTTTGTTACAAGGTGGGTAGCAAATAAGATTGATCGATCGATATAAATGATATAGAGATAAGATTGATAGGATAGACAGACAGACAGACAAAGAGACTGACTTCATGAGCTCAGCTAACAAGGCTTATTCAATAAACCATAGTTTTAAAGTTATAACAATGCTAGGCCCAAACTAAAAAGTGCCACCAGTATGCCAACAACTTTCAGGTCTGTATTTTCTTTCCATCAAACTGCTAAATTCTATATTAGGATCTATTTTTAGCACAGGACCAAAAGGAGGTGCTCAGATCCGGGCATGTGGGCTCAACTTCTACTGGACAAGGTTACCTTTCCTTTCTCTTCAAGACACAGGTTTACATCTTGGGCGAACTTCGGAATTCAGGCTGAAGTGTCATTCAATATTTGAATATGCCTGAACAATTAAGACCAGCTAGTCAGCTACACTCAATGCTGAAAATATCAGGGGTGGCCAGAGTAAGATGCACTTAACTTATATCTTGTTTGGAATTATTCAATTCTGATGTGTCGAGATTCTTCTAAAAATATATTTCTAAGTTTTAATTTGACTGGAAAGTTAGAGCCAGACTAATGTTTCTCAACCCTGGCAGCTTTAAGATGCATGGACTTCAACTCCCAGAATTCCCAAGCTGGCTGGGGAATTCTGGGAACTGAAATCCACACAAGGTTGAACAACTGGGCTACAAAACCTGGCTATAAAAACCATGCAGTGGTTTTGTTTCAATCTCTACTCTGTTGACTCAGGACCGTTTTGCACACTTCCAGCCACTGCAGCCCCGTGATGTACATTCAGATCCTTGACAACTGGTTCATATTTATGACGGTCGCAGTGTGATACCCTAACCCTGACAAGCAAAGCCAAACGGGGGAGCCAGATTTACTTAACAACCGTGTTACTAACTTAACAGCTGCAGGGATTCACTTAAACAAACGTGGCAAGAAAAGGTGTAAAGTGGGGCAAAACCCACTTAACAACTGTCCTGCTCAGCAATGGAAATTCTGGGCTCAGTTGTGGTCGTAAATCAAGGACTACCTATAATGTATAGCTTTAGTTATATCTGACACGTTTTCCCATGCCTGGACGTTTTAATCTACCCCCCAGAAAGGCAAATCCTGGGAATAAAAGAAAGTTAACATTGATCACTTAAAACCTCTGGGAGGCATCTGAGTTTCCTCTTTATTACTCCTCTTGCGAGGGGAAGGCTTTTATTTATCTGGGGGGTTTTGAAATGAAAAATAGATTTTGACTACTCTGTTGCAAGAGAGAATTGCTTGTGTGTGTTTTTTGTTTTGTTTTTACACAAATAAGGTTACATTTTAGGTTGTTGACTGTGTTAAAATATAAGAGAAAAAAAAACAGAAGAAAAAGCTCAAAATACAGGTAGTCCTCAACTTACAACAATTCATTTAGTGGCCATTCAGTTACAACGGCGCTCAAAAAAGTGACAGGACTGTTTTTCACACACATACGACCGTTGCAGCATCCCCATGGTCACACGATCTACATTTGGATGCTTGGCAACTGACTTGTACTTATGTCGGTTGCAATGGGAGAGGGGGAAAAGCAGGATTCGCTTAACAACAATTTGACTAATTTAATAACTACAGGGATTCACTCAACCACTGGAGCCCAGAAAAGGACGAAAAATGGGGCAAATTCACTTAACAAATGTTTTACTTAGCTGTGGTCTGAGACTGTCATAAACTGAGGGCTCTTGCAGCAGAAATTTTGGGCTCAATCGATTTCTAACATTTAAGCAGGCATAAGGATTTTGGGGAGTAGTAAATACAAATGGATGACCTCACCACCAGGTAACATCTATTTCCTAGCTCCAGTGTACTTGTTAGGAAAATTAAATAAGTGTAATCTTCAGGAATCATTAACTGTGCTGTCTAAAAGTCTCCTATTGTGGGAAGGATGCTCTTTATTATTTGGGATGCTTCTTACAGATTTCGGCCCTCCATTTCAGTATGGAAATTTTTAAAAATATTTTGCCTTCGCACGTAGCATGGACTGGGGATTTCAAAGGTTATTGGTGGATTGTAGCCTGCTTCATTCCTGGTGACTTAACCACGGTATTTAGGCTTAGGTATCCTGGAGCCTCACATCTGCAAGGTTGAAGATTCTGCAATTCCTGCCTGTAGGAAGTTGCCTTTTAATAACCAGGTTTAGTAACTTCTACTTTATAATTAATTCCGTTCTCCATGTACAAAGTGAGATCAAAATCACCCATAAGAATAATTATTTCAGAGCGTACTTCTTTCAAAAAAGAGAAATATTTCAAGTTGAGCACATAATTAAACAGGGGATTGGGGATAACCTCTCACTCTGGATCTCCTGGGTAATTCTGACTGGTAACTTTTTCTCAGCCCAACTGTGATCTTACAGTGTTGTAAAAGGCTAAAGCGATGAGTAATAATGCTGCTGCCAATGCCTCACAGGAAACGTGAGATATAAATGTAATAAAATAAATAAACCTCCATTTAGGCATCTCTATGTAAATGAGCGTGGGTGGGGGGGAAACGGATGATCTGCAGAATTACCATCCTGAATGCATCGTTGCTTTGTGAGGTGATTCCAAACTTTTATAGCATACATTCCTCTTTGTGACATTAAAAAAAAACAAAAACCTGTCACAAGTTCAGGAGTAGGAACACAAGTCACATCTGTATTAAAATCAGTCACTATAAAGCGAGCCAGAAACTTTCAGAGGTTCTGATCGTCCTGTCAACTCTGCCTGAAATTAATATTAAGATAAGGCAGGCTTGAATTACAGACCTAATGAGCAATCAGCTGTTTAATACCCTGTGCTACTTAAGGGCACAAAGATTAAAGGGTTGTTTTTTTTTAAAAAAAATCTACAATTCACAGATATTATTAAATCGACAATTGCATCAAAAGAAGGCCAGGGAGGAACATTTCTTTGCTTAGCTCATGGAATTTTAATATTCATTTTCGTTTTGAGTTAGATAAACAACACCCTTTGTATTAGCAATATATATATATGCATGCATTATACACACACACACACAAAATGAGGGAACACAAACCCAGTACTAAACGAACCTGCAAACTCTGTATTACACTAACATCCAAAACGTAGTTACTCAATATGGGATCTACTATCCTATGTTATAAGACTACAGGTTATTGGGGGTTCAATATCCTCAAATAATTTCTGTGAAATAAGCAATGTTTGATTCATGTATGCATCTGTATCCCACCTTTATTATTGTTATACGTAACACAAGGCAGCAAACATATTCAAAGTACCTTCCTCCTATTTTCAGCACAACCACCCTGTGAAAGTGAATTGGTTGAGAGAAACTGAATGGGCCAAAGGTTTTCAAGCCTTAAGGCAGGACTAGAATTCAGTCTCCTGGTTTCTAGCCTGGTGTGTTAATCACTAGACCAAACTGGCTCTGTATTCTAGCTCTGATTAACAGGTTTTGTATGATTAAATATACTGATATTGCTGTCAGCTGTTAATTGTATATCACCATTGTATCTGGGTTGGGAATGTATTAAAATCCAGTATATTTTTTGCATGTAAAATGGCCATGGACTCTAAGTATCTTCTTGCTTCTTCAGTTTAGGTTACAGGTAGTCCTCATCTTATGAAAACTGAGCCCCAAATTTCTCTTGCTAAGTGAGACAGTTGTTAAGTGAGCTTTGGCTCATTTTATCACCTTTCTTGCCACAGTTGTTAAGTGAATGACTGCAGTTATTAAATTATTGTGGTTATTAAGTGAATCTCGCTTCCCCATCGACATTGCTTGTCAGAAGTACAAAGGGAAATCACATGATCCAGGGACATTAAAACTGTCATAAATGAAAGAGTTGCCAAGCATGACGTGGGATGCTGCAACAATCGTTAAGTATGAAAAACAGTCATAAATCACTTTTTTCAGGCCGTTGTAACTTTGAGCCATCAGTAACCTGTTGTAAGTTGAGGACTACCTGTATCAGTTATAAATGTGCAAGTGAACAGAGGGTTAAAAACAGAAAAGGCCATATTCTTTAAGGAAATTACTTTTGCTGTTAACTGCAAGGGTATGACTTTGACATATGAGTACCTAAGCAAGCAATTACAATAAAGTACAGAGTACATGACAAAATTAATAATATGGATGGACTGTATCTGTAAAATCAGATTTCCCCCTTCTCCAAGTTTACAGAAACACCAACCCGGACTACTCTGTAGGTGGATGAATGTGGGAGAAATGTTTAATTCCAGGCAGGATTTGTGAGAATTATATCCATAACTGTCTCACTTAGCAAGAATTATATTAGTGACATCATTACTTAAAAGTCCAAGTATTTCTTGAATTCTTCTAACTAAATCCTGTTCATGGAGTTTTAAAACGTTAAGAGGGTTACCCCAAATCTATAATCATATATAAAAATATGTAAAAGAAAATGAGAGACTTAAACCTTCTAAAGCAAAAAGCTGAATCAAGGTGTGGTAGCCAACTTCACATCTCCGCTGTTATGATGCAATGTTAGCAAAAGCTTTACCCGAATATTAAAAAAACAAACTCCTATTAACGGCAAGGAATATACCATAAAAGGTCCCTTCCTAGAAACTCCTAATAGAGATTTCCTAAACCTCACATGCTAGACAGGATGAAGTTAGAAAGTGAAAGTGAAAACAAGCGCTAGAAAGTAGATAGCCTGCTATAAAAAGAATGAAAAAGAAAATGCATCTCAAACTCATTTATGTGATGCCTAAGCAGGTTTCTTACTACCTTCTGACACTGACATAGTTATGCTCTTACCTAATAAATTATATTGGATTATTTGATATGAATTTTTATAGATTTTAACACGTGGAAACCCCATTCGGCGCAGTGTAGCGTTACGTCTACCTGACTTGTAGTTCTTCCCTGCCAGCTTACTCTTTTTAAGATCCAAATGGACCGCTTTGTTGCCTTTATTGTCCCAAACCTGTTCTTATGGATATTCCACTTTACATAATCCAGGAAGTTAATAAACCCAATCCTTTTACATTGTCTTCCTATGGCTGAACAAAGCAACTGCAGGGACCAGGAAGCTTTAGGATGAGCACATAACATAAATGAAGACCAAACCAACCATCTCACCTGCATACTTTGCACAATAGCATCCAGCAGGTCAGTTAAGGCTACATTCCCAGGACAAGTTAATCATATGTAGCCTTAACCTTAGTTTAGGGGGGTGAAATTTGGGTGGGGGGGCAGGATTGAGCATACTGTGTGAAGCAGACAATTTGCTTATGATGTAATTCCATTTACTATCTGACACTAAAAAATAGATTATTTAAATTTAAGAAAAGCTTTGAGGGGCTGAGGATGGGGGAAGGTGCTGCTTAAGCTTGGTTGTTTTCTTGTAGATGTTTCATTACCCAACTAGACAGCATCATCAGTACTAAAAGAGAAGAGTTTGCGAGGAGGAGGAGGAGGAAATGATGATGTTGACAGGGTCCTTGGTGCTCTCTGAGCTTGGAGGTTTTCTTGCAGACATTTCATGACCCAACTAGGTAACATCATCAGTGCAAACCCCACTCCCTCCTAGCCCTGATGATATTACCTAGTTGGGTCATGAAATGTCAGGAAGAAACAACCCCCCCAACTCAGAGAAGCACCAAGGACCCCACAGTCCTCCTTTTTTACTCCTCCTCCTCCTCCTTTCCACAAACCCCCTTCCCTCCTAGCCCTGATGATATTACCTAGTTCGGGTCATGAGACGTCTGCAAGAAAAAAAAAAACCCAGCTCAGACACCACCAAGTCCTCTTTTTCCTCTTCTCTTCCTTCTCTCCGCAAACCCTAACCCTAACCCTCCTTGCCCTGATGATGTTACTTAGTTGGTTCGCGAAACGTTGGGAAGAAACCCACCCAGCTGAGAGAGCACCAAGGACCCCAGAGTCCTCGTCCTCCCCTCCCTCCTGATGTTACCTAGTTGGGTCAGGAAACGTCTCTGCAAGAAAACCACCCAGCTTTCAGAGAGGATCTCCTGGTGGTTCCCTTTCCCTCCCCCAAGATAGGGAAGGAAACCCCTCCCCCCCCCACTTCCAAGGAAAAACCTTTGGGCTGAAGAATGGGGGGTGGGGAGGGGGGCAGGCAAAGCATCCCAGCTGGGCCTCCTCTTCGGGCCCCCACTTCGCCCAAAGCCGCTTTCGTAACGTCAGGAGGCGCCGCCGCCCATCCGAAGACGCGCGGGGGAGGAAGGGGGGAGGAGGAGGGCCCTCCCTCCTTCTCCCTCTCTCCTCCCCGGCCCATTTTAACCCCCTCCTCCTTGAGGGGAGGGGGCGGTCTCTCACCTCAGATGCCCCCTCCTTGTCCCGCTTTGCTTAGTCACCCTCCCCCCCTTAGAAAGTGAGAGCCCCCACCTCAACCTCCCCCCGCGCCGCCATCGACCCCGCGAGAGGCCTCCTCGCCCCCTCCCGCCGCCGCCCCGCCTCAGGCTCCGGCGGGGCCGCCCCGGCCGCCCGGCGGAAGCGCGGCCCCGGAACCTCGCCGGCGCGGCCCCGAAAGCCGAGCGGCTTCCCGAAAGCGAGGAGAGACATCCCCACCCCCCCTACCCAGGCCGGCGGTCCTTTCGCCCGCTCGCCCACCCTGGGCTCGGCCGGCCCGTCCTCCCCGCGCGCGCCCCGCCTCTCTCCGGCCCCGGCCCGGCGGCCTCAGCCTGGATGTTACCTTCATCAGCCTCCTGCTGGCCGCCATCTTGGATCTGCTGCCGCTGCCCCACAATGCATAGCGGCGGCGGCGGCGGCGCTTCCTGGAAGGCAGGCAGGCCGGGCGGGCGGGCAGGCAGGCAGGCCGGGCGGGCGGGCGCGAGAAACAGGGTGAGGTTGGCGTGATTGAGGCGAGCCTGGCTGGTCGGGCGGGTGGGGAAAAGAGGAGGAAGAGGAGGAGGAAGAAAAGGAGGAGGGGAAGAAGAAGAGGAGGAGGGAGGAAGGGGAAGGAGAGGAGGAGGAAGAAAAGGAGGAGGGGGAAGAAGGAAGGAAAGGGGGAAGGTGTGAGTGAAGGTGGAGAAGAAGGAGGAGGAGGAAGAAGAGGAGGGAAAGAAGAAGGGAGAAAGGGGAAGGAGAGGAGGAGGGGGAAGAAGGAAGGAAAGGAGGAAGGTGTGAGTGAAGGTGGAGAAGGAGGAGGAGGGGGGGAAGAAGAGGAGGGGGAAAGAGAAGGAGAGGAGGAGGGGAAGAAGGAAGGAAAGGAGGAAGGTGTGAGTAAAGGTGGAGAAGGAGGAGGAGGAAGAGGAAGAAGAGGAGGGAGAAGGGGAAGGAGAGGAGGGGGAAGAAGGAAGGAAAGGAGGAAGGTGTGAGTGAAGGTGGAGGGGGAAGGAGAGGGGGGAAGAGGGAAGGAAAGGAGGAAGGGGAGCGTGAAGGTGGAGAAGAAGAGGAGGAAGAAGAACAAGACAAAGAGGCGGAGGGGAGGAGAGCGTGAAAGTGGAGGAGAGGAGAAAGGATGAGAAGGGCAGCAAAGTGAGGGTGAAGATGAAAGGGATGAAGGATGGGAAGACTGAAGACAATGAGATGAGGGTGAAGGAGCAAGTGAGAAGAAGAGGAGGATGGAGGAAGACAAGCTGAAAAAGGAGGGGAAGATGGAGTAGAGCAACAAAGTCTCGAGAAAGAGGAGGAGAAGAGGAGGAGGAGGAGGAGGAGGAGGAAGAAGAAGAAGAACAAGAAGAACAAGAACAAGAAGAACAAGAAAGAAATAATGATGGTGAAGCAGCAAGTGAGAAGAAAATGGAAAAAGAAGGGGAGTATGTGAAGATGGAGAAGAAGAGAAAGAGGAACAAAGTGATGGTGAAGACAAAAGGAAGAAGGATGAAGGCTGGGAGGAATGTGGTGATGAAGAAGATGACAAGATGTTGGTGGAGGACCATGTGAGAAGAGGAGGATGGAGAAAGAAGGAGGAAGACAGAAAATGGAGAAGAAGAGGAAGGTGGAGAAGAGGCAAATGTGAAGACGAAGGAAGAGGAAAAAGGGAGGAATGTAGAGGATGAAGACAGGATTATGGTGAGGGAGCAAGTAAGGAGGATGGAGAAAGGAGGAGGAAAACTGAAGATGGAGAAGAGGAGCAGAAAGGTGAAGAAGAGGAACAAAGGGATGGGGAAGAGGAAGAAAAGGATGGGAGGAATGTGGAGATGAATAAGAAGATGATAGTGAAGGATCAAGTGAGAAGAAGAGGGGGATGGAGAAAGGAAAAAGAGGACAGTGGAGATGGAGAAGAGGAGGAGGAAGGTGAACTAGAGGAACAAAGTCTTGATGGTGAAGAAGAAAGTGAGAAGACGTGCAAACTGCAGAAGAGGAGGAAGAAAGGGATGAAGAAAAAGAGGAAGGACCTGAGGACAATGAAAAGGAAAAATGTAGGGAATGATGAAGATGATAAAGACAAAAGTGAAATTATGGATTCAATTATTCTTCCATTCAGTATTTTAAAAGAGATTTTTGTTTTGCAGTCTTCTGGAACTGGTACCTGTTTCCTGTTGGCCTTCTGGCTGTAACAGGTTTGATCTGATTTGATTTGGTGCCCTCACCTGGTTACCTCCCCAATTAATTTAAACATTTTTTAAAACTGCATTTGATCCAGCCTGGAAAATTAAACCCCCAAAAGCAAGCATATTCTCCTTTGCATTGTGGACTGACTCCTTTTCTCCCTCAGTTTTTTAAAATAATAAATCACCTTAGAGTGTGGTGTTTTTATTGTTCTCAGTGGCTTTGGATACAATATGTAGAAACAAAGGATGTAAACGGAGATATAAACAAATCAGCAAATTCCTAAGTTTCCCCTCTCTGGTTGATAAAAAGATTCGTTTGTTTTGATTTTGATGTGTATTTTCTTACTGGCTGCTTTTAGAAGCTTAAAAATACAACTGTGTATTGATAGGCAAGTTGTAGGCGAGGATGACATCAGCGTTTTCATAGCAGCCGGTATAAGATTTTGAAGCCATTAATAATCCATGTAACCTATTTTGCAGACGAGCTTAAATTAGCCAGTGAAGCAAAAATAAGGGATGGGTTTTTGATTATGCAAGGCGCATGTTGCTTTTCCAGGGACAAACAATTCACTTTCTTAGCTGTCTTTGCATTCTTCTTATGGAGTGGAACCGCAGGGTATAAATGAAATAAATAAATTAGAAATTAAAAAGTAAACAGGCATAGATGGGGAGCAGCAGTAGCGTTGGCAAATGCTATGATAGGACGTAGTTTGGGGAAGGGTCCTGCAAACCAGCTTCGCATCCCCGTATGGAGACAAACCCTGATTTATTGATTACCTTTAGCTTGTCTGATAACTGAACACAGGAAGTGTAAGGAAGTCCTCGACTTAACGGCACAATTGGGAACAGAATCTCTATGGCTAAGCGAGGTGGTTGATAAGTTATGCCTGACTGTATATGACCCTTTTTGCTTCCATTGTTAAGCAAATCACTGCAGTCATTAAGTGAATCATGCTGTCATTAAATGAATCTAGCTTCCCCCATTGACTTCGCATGTTGGAAGCCAGCTGCGAAGGTCGCAAATGGTGTGATTACAGGACTCCCGGAGGCTGTGACCATCGTAAATACGTGTGGATCGCCAAGCGCCTTAATTTTGATCATGTGATTGTGGGGAATGCTACGATGGTCATAAGTGTGAGGACTTAGCTTAAAGAAAAGTTTAGAGCTTTAAGAAGGATGTCTACCAGAAAAAGAAAAATTATTCTATGAGGCTAACAGATGTGTGTGTGTGTGATTTCAATTTAATCAGTTAATTGGAGTTAGTTGGATTTTTATTGGTCTGAAAGTGAACTTTAAAGTATGTTAAGAGGAAGTTTTAAAAAGATGCATTAGAATGGTTTGATTTTAGAAATGTTTTTTTTAAGTTTAGTTTTTAAAATGGATTAAAATGGTATTTTTTCCCTTTAAGGTTAAAGAATCTGAAAGAATACAGTGAATTTTATTAATACAAATGGTGATAGTTTATAAAGATTATTGTTATCTTTATATTAAATTATATATGTGTGTATATATATGTGTGTGCGTGCATGTGTGCATATATGGTATATATGTGTATGATTTCTATAGTAAGGAAGGTAAAGCAGAAATGGTTACATTGTTTTAATCAGAGGAGGATATATTTAATTATGTTTTTTATTTGGATATCTGGATTTTGTGCTTGTGATAAAAAAAAAATGAAACTGACTTTGGTTTTGCCGATTAGATAGATTTGTTCTAGAAATGGCTAGTTATAATATGTAAAAGTAAAAAGCTGAGGCTGGAATGTTACCTTGTGCTGTGCTGAAAAGAGTCAAAAGTCAACACTTTCCCCCTTTTTTCCCCTTGCACCTCATATTTTCTCTCCCCCCCCCCCTTAATTTCATTTTTTTTTCCGTGTATTTTATTTTAGATATTGATAAAACAATAAAAGTTCTGGGGAAGAAAGGGTTGTAAAGTCACTTTTTTCAATGCCGTTGTTCCTGAACAAACGGTTGTGAGTCAAGGATTACATATATTGTATGAGTCAGCCAAATTAAAGGTGCCTTTTGAATTCTCAGATCTTAAGGGCTGCTTTGATAACGTTGCAATGGTTGTGTAAATGGTTGCATTTACTTTCTTAAGTAATGCTCATATGTGCCACTGGATGGCAGAAAACTCTAAGAAATCCAGGGCATCTCTCTTTTACAGAAGGAGTTAAGTTTTCCTGTAATCTAAGAACAACAGAATTGGACTTCCAGGGATGGAGCATCCAGAACTTCAGGAGGGAAGCCGTTCCACCGATTAATTGATCTGTCGAGAAATTTCTCCTTACTTCTAGATTGGATCTCTTCTTGATTAGTTTCCATCCATTCCTTATTGTCCTGCTTTGGAGAGTAGGTTGACCCTCCTCTGTGGCAGCCCCTCAAGTACTGGAAGGCTACAATCGTGTCACCTCTAAATCCTTCTCTTCATTATATTAGACATAATCAGATCCTGCAACTGTTCTTGATACGTTTTTATCTTTTAAGAGTTTGCAAAGGGAAACTCAGTGCGCTTGCTGTAAGCACCATCCTTCATCCGTTGTATCTTTCCACCTTGTTCCTATAGAAGGAGTGAGGGAGGGAAGTGTGTCATTCAGGATTTGCTTAAAGATGAAACTTTGGAAATTCATACAAACGTACATCACGCCTCTAAAGAGCAAGTTTGTTGGAGGAATATATATTTTAGAGCTACGAAGACACGTGTAACGTATGTAAACATGGGGAAGGGATGCAGTCATGGTCCCATTTTGATTTTTTGGACAGACTTCAGAGAGTAATGAGGACTGTAGAAAAAAACAACTGCTATTAGCCTGCCTTCCATTGAGAACCTGTATATTGCAAGAGTCAAAAAGAGGGCTGTGAAAATATCTACAGACCCCTCACATCCTGGACATAAACTGTTTCAACTCCTACCCTCAAAACGACACTATGGAGCCCTGCGCACCAGAACAACTAGACACAAGGACAGTTTTCTCCCGAACGCCATCACTCTGCTAAACAAATCATTCCCTCCACACTGTCCAACTATTTACAAAGTCTGCATTACTATTACTATTCATCTTCTCATCCTTCCTATCACCCATCTCCTCCCACTTATGACAATGACTAACCTTGTTGCTTGCATCCTTACAATTTTTATTGACTTTTTATTAGTATGATTTGATTGCTTATTGTACCCTATGACTATTATTAAGTGTTGTACCTTATGATTCTTGACTCTTGACCAATGTATCTTTTCTTTTATGTACACTGAGAGCATTTGCACCAAGACAGATTCCTTGTGTGTTCAATCACACTTCGCCAATAAAGAATTTTATTCTATTCTATTCTTTGTGGACACCCCTAAATGGCAGTGGTGGGATCCCCTCCACAGTTAAACCCCACAAAAATCACCCTATAAAATAATCTTGAGTTTTAGATTTAGCCTGGTTCAACCACTATATTATCACAAGTCACTATAAATTGAAACATCAATAATGAAAAATCAATCTACGTCTCTGGTACCAATTTTTTTTTAAATGGGCTCTTTTGTATTTAAAAATATCATTTTAAATGTTGATATAATTCCAAAGGAAATAGAATACAGCAACTCTTACAGGGCTAATTCCTAAGGTTTCTAGCAATTTATTAAGTAGTATTTACATGGTGTGTGTTCATGTCTGTGTATCCAGAGTGCTTTTCTCTTTTTTTTTTTTTAAGAGAAAAGCTTTATATGACTAAAAACATTGACCAAAATATCCTTTTTTGCTTCTTGTTTTTGTATGTTGAATGACTTGCCCAGTTCCCAGCTCTCTCTCTCTCAATATTTTCTGATGCTGGGGGGGAAATTGCCAAGGTCAACAGATAGAATAAATGGGAAAACCTGTGGTTGCCTTTACTAATTAAAGTCCCAAGGGACGGAGGGGTGAATCTGAAAAGAGAATGTTCCTTTCACCAACTAGTTTGTTTAAGAAAAAAAACCTTTTAGATAAGTATCTTTCGAACAGAGAACAATAGAGTTGGAAGGGTCCTCGGAGGTCTTCTAGTCCAACCCCACCACAAGCTCAAGCAGGAGACGTACAAAATAAAGAAATCCATTCTTTCCTCCTTTCAAAAGTTAGGGAGGGGAAAAGAAATTCTAAAACAATCTGAGATAAGAGGCAAAAACAGGTGTCTCCCTCGGAGGGGTGAAAAACCGTTCGGGGAATTTCAGCATCAGACGAACCCAGCTGGAGTCTCGTCCCCCAATCTTTGATCTTAGATGGGGGGGGGGTTGTTTTGTGTGCGTGCGCATGTGGTGTGTGTGTGTATTTCTCCCGTCCCCCCTGATACTTGTCACCTGCTAATTCAACTTGACTCATTGGGGAGACATTACGTCAAGCCCTCTGCTAAATCCTGTCACTTTCAGAGCCAGAAATCGTGATAAATAACAATAATTTTCTTTCCATGACTTTCACAGGCAAACTTTTTCTTTTTTCTTTCTTTTCCTTTCCTTTCCTTCCCTTCCCTTCCCTTTTCCTCCTTCCCTTCCCTTCCCTTTTCCTCCTTCCCTTCCCTTTCCTTTCCTTTCCTTTCCTTTCCTTCCCTTCCCTTCCTTTCCTCCTTCCCTTCCCTTTCCTTTCCTTTCCTTTTCCTCCTTCCCTTTCCTTCCCTTCCTTCCCTTTTCCTCCTTCCCTTCCCTTTCCTTCCCTTCTCTTCCCTTCCCTTTTCCTCCTTCCCTTCCCTTCCCTTTCCTTTCCTTTCCTTCCCTTCCTTTTCCTTTCCTTTCCTTTCCTTTCCTTTCCTTTCCTTCCTTCCCTTTCCTCCTTCCCTTCCCTTTCCTTCCCTTCCCTTCCCTTTTCCTCCTTTCCTTTCTTTTCCTTTCCTTTTCCTTTTCCCTTTCCTTTCTTTTCTTTTCAGCTGGGAGAAACGGGCGTTTCCACACGGCTGATCCTGAAAAGATTTTTAGCCTGCTTGAAGGTTGATAGAGCCATGTGGCTTCGGTTTTTAAATGAATCTCCTCGTGGTTGCACGGGAGTCTGTAGTAATACAGGGAGTCCACAAGGTATGACAGTTCATTTAGTGACCAAAGTTACAAAGGCATTGAGAAAAAGTGACTTACGACCATTTTTTCACACTTACGGCCATTGGAGCATCCTCGTGGTCAGGTAATCAAAATTCAGACACTTGGAGAGTATTATGAGGTCTGGAGTAAAATGTATCAACAGCTAGAGTCAAGGAAAAAGAAAGAAAGGGTTGATGCTTTATAGGAATGAAAGTTAAAGTTTTGTAAACCAAAGAGAATGGAATATAAATATGAGATGATACGAATGCATGAGTATAAAAGACGGTTGTGAATATGTATATAACTAGATAAATGTAAATAGAAATAATATGCAGCTAGCACTGTACTAATAAAATAAGGGAAAAAGGAAATGAACTATTATGTGTATCTCTATATACTAAAGCTTGTATGGTCAAAATGATGGCCAAGAAAATCGCAGTGTTCAATTGTTTTTAATGTTTATTCAATAAAATGTTTTCTTTTTTTTAAAAAAAAATTTTTTGGACGCTTGGCAACTGGCATGTACTTATGACAATTGCAGTGTCCTGGGGTCACAGCCCTGCTGTGGAATTCTGGGAATTCTACCCATCTTAAAGTTGCTGAGGTTGAGTTACAAGGCGGTAGGAGGTGAGTAGGCAAATGTGAAAATGAAATGTTAAAAATGAAACATTTTCTGACCAGCAAAATCACCGGGGAAGCCAGGTTCACTTAACAACCATGTTGTCAACAAGTGCAGTGATTCACTTAACGAGCCTTGCAAGGAAGGTCGTAACAATGGAGCAAAACCCACTCCACACCTGTCTTGCTTGTCTATATTCCACTGATACATTACAATATCCTAGATTCTCAGGAAGAAATCAATCATGCAAATGAAAGCCAACCCTAATCGAAAAGAATTGGCAGCTGCAATTTCATGTCCTTTATATAATAACGATCATAATTCTTAAAACGGAATGGGTGTGCCTGCGGTGAAAAATTTGCATGCAGTCTGTTTTCACTCAAGTGTCCCCGGGGAAGGAGGCAATAATTTTCCTGCCACTTTGATAACAATTTTCTTCCTTTTGCCGTTCCAGCCAGATTCCTGCAAAAAAAAAAGAAAAAAAGAAAAAAAATGGAAGTTGGAGGCCTTGGATCCTTGCAGACCGTGTGTGTGTGTGTGTGTGTGTGTGTGTGTGTGTGTGTGTGTGAAGTCGCTGGCCTTGTGTGTGCCGCACTGCATTTTCGTGTCAGGTTTGGCACGAGTCCTGAATTTATGGATGTAAAATTTCCTGGCTCGGCTCTTCAGTTCCTCTGCTGCTCGGAGTTCTGGATTGGTGCCCAGACTCTATAAGTCTAGTATGTAAAAGCTGTCGGATGCCTAGAATGATATTTGAACTCTTGAAGACAAAAGGTAGAAAAAGAGAGGGGGGAACAAAAAAGAGAGAGAGAACCAGATTCCAGGTCAAACGGTGACCCAGTCCTCCAAAATACACAAGAGGAAGTGGAAGGCCTTGAGGGGGCCTTCCAAAGTTTGGATGAAATCTCAAAACTCTTCCAAACGATACAGAAAAAAATAACAGTGAGGTACGAGTAGCTACACAGTGAGTATCTACACTTATGGGCCGACCCCATTAAGGAGTTCTTAGCCTAGTTTTCATGCAGGGCCAATGACACTAAATCAACTTTTGCTTCAGTCTTGACCTCACCTATAATTTAGGGGTGACTTCCTTGCTGCTTGGCAATGTGGTCCTCTCAGAAAATTGTGTTGCTCCTGAGACACGTTGCTCGTAGACAAGCTTGGTTGATATTCTAAAAGAATCAACTTCTCTAGGAATCTTCTTTGTAGAAAAAACAAACAAAGCAAAAGCGAAGCAAAAACCCCTTGACCTTTAAAGCACATCGAATTATGAATTATACTTCAGGGGTGTGGAAGTGACAAAGCTAAAAAGGAAAACAACAAAAGTCCAAAACATCTCTGTCAGCAATCAACCCCCCAGATAAATCGAGATTAACCGCAAGATTAACACTAGAGTGATAATCAAGCAGTAAACAATACCCCCGTACCCCAATCGAGGAACTACCAATTCAATCACAGTAAGCAACAGCCTGATCAATGCTGACAGGGCAAGCCATTGTATATAAACAGAGACCAAACCCAACTCCCTTCTAGCATGGATGATGTTACTCAGTTGGGTAATGAAATGTCTGCAAGAAAACCACTAAGCTCACAGAGCGCCAAGGACCCTACAGTTCTCCTCCTCCTCCTCCTCCTCCTCCTCCTCCTCCTCCTCCTCCTCCTCCTCCTCCTCCTCCTCCTCCTCTCCACAAATCCCACTCCCTTCTAGCACTGATGATGGTTGGGAAATGAAATTTCTGCAAGAAAACTCAGAGAGCACTAAGGACTCTACAGTTCTTCTTCTCCTCCTCCTCCTCCTCCACATCTTCAAGAAAACCACCAAGCTCAGAGAGAACCAAGGACCCTACAGTTCTCATCCTCCCCCTTTCTCCCCTTCCTCCTCCTCTCCACAAACCCTACTCCCTTCTAGCACTGATGATGTTACCTAGTTGGGCAATGAAATGTCTGCAAGAAAACTCAAGAGAGCACCAAGGAATCTACAGTTCTCCTCCTCCTCCTCCTCCACATCTGTAAGAAAACCACCAAGCTCGGAGAGCACCAAAGACCCTGTTTCCTTTCAGGATTAGAACCCAGGTTCCAGCAAACATCCTCTTCACAGAAACAAGGAGTACAGTCCCATTTTAACAGGCTGCCTTCTCAACGTTGACGCGTGTCTGTTAAAGAGAAGAGCGGCCCCTCGTTTTGATATTAAATGGCATCAAATCCAGGTTCCCAGACTGAAGCACGTGTGAGTGGTCACCTGGTTGGGAGTTGGGGCATCTCAAGAGCCTCCCTTGAGGTTGTAGAAAGTTGATTTGGGAGCCAGCTAAGCTGATCTGAAAACACTTTCCGTGCCAAGGGAAGAGGGTTGAGTGGGCCCCCCTTTTTTCTGCTGCTGCCCCCAGTCCCACTCTCTGTTGCTGCTTTCAACCCATGGCGGGTCAAGAGTTTAGCATCTCGGTGGCCGACTGCCAAATCGCCAGGCCTGCGCTCTACATCTGCAATGCATTTGGGACCAACGATGAAAGTGATAATAAAGCAAACTCTGGCTGTGCCAAAGGATTGAAACTTCTTCCATCGTGGCGGGACAAGCATGGTCATAATTTGCTACTCTGGACCTGAGAAAGTTGCCTTTCCAGTCTTGCAAAAAATAATAATAATAACAACAACAATAAAAAGATCTAAACCAAATCCACCGCCAGACGGGGAGAATAATGCAGTATTGGCTAAGCCTTGGCTGGTAATGAGAAGGAGCCAGTTGTGTGAGTCCTTTGGAATTAACAAGGGTGAGGTTTGCAAAGTGAACGCGCCCTGAATTTTGTTCTTTTCTTCTGCATCCCAGGAGGTATGTGGACATCTTTTGTGTAAAGTGACGGGCGAAAAAGTGCAACCTCCGTTTGAAATAAGTCTGGGAGGGTTGCATCCAGATATGCAAGGGTTCTTTACTCTATCACCTTTCCTGGGAAAATTTGCTTTCCGCTACCTTATGTGGATAGAGGTGCGATGGCTCAGTGGTTAAAGATGCTTGTCAGCGGGAAAGCTGACAGCCTGGGTTAGAGACCTGAGCACAATGGGGCGAGTTCCCATCCCTTGCTCCAGCTCCTTCCCACCTAGCAATTTGAAAGCACGTAAAATGCAAGTAGATAAATAGGTACCCCTTTGGTGGGAAGGTAACAGTGTTCTGTGTGCCTCGGTGTATAACCATGCTGTCCAAATGACTGTGGAAGCATCTTCGGACAATGCTGAGCCCCTCAGTTAAGAAAGGGAGATGAACACTGCCCCCTAGAATCAGATATGACTGGACAGTTGTGTCCGACTATTTTTTGCAGAAAGATCCCTTTCTCTTCTAAAAACAGCCCTGACTGGAAGTGGCCAGGTTAGGATTCAGACAAGAGGATGTAATGGCATGTGAGAAAGACCTTGGGAGTCTGGGTGAAGAGCCAAGGGAATGGTCAGATAAAAGATGGCATAGCCCACAGCTGCATAATGGGTAGCAAAAGAGGCTCTGGTCCCTAGTTCCTTGACTGTAAAGGATATGGCTGTAATGGTATATGGGAAAGACTTTGGGAGACTGGGCAAAGAGATGCTGCCAAGGGAGTGGTCAGATAAGGGACTGCTTAGTCCTCAGCTGGACAACGGATGGAGAAGGAAGTTTAGAAAAGACCATTCCTAGTTACTCAGGCTGTAAAGGAGAGGGCTGTCATGGTATGTGAGGAAGACCTTGAAAGATGGGAAGAAGAGATGCTGCCCGGGGAAGGGTTAAATAAGAGATGGCATAGCCCACAGCTGCATAATGGGTGGAGAAAGTGGCTTAGAAAGGATCCCCCCCTTATCTGACCATTCCCTCGGCAGCATCTCTTCGCCCAGTCTTTTAAAGTCTTTCCCATCCACCATTACATCCATATCTTTTATAACCAAGTAACTAGGGAGGGTCTCTTCTGAACTTCTTTCTCCATCCATTATGCAGCTGTGGGCTAAGCAGTCCCTTATCTGACCCTTATCAGTCCCTTGGCTGCATCTCTTTGCCCAGACCTCTCCCAAGGTCTTTCCCACACACCATTACAGCCATATCCTTCACACTCAAGGAACTAGGGACTTGCTACCCATTATGCAGCTGTGGGCTATGCCATCTCTTATCTGACCGTTCCATTGGCTCTTCACCCAGTCTCCCAAGGTCTTTCTCTCATGCTATTACATCGTCTTTAGAGGTGGTATTCAGCCGGTTCTGACCAGTTCTAGAGAACTGGTAGAAGAAATTCTGGGTAGTTCGGAGAACTGGCCAATCCCACCTCTGACTGGCCCCGCCAACTCCATCTCTTCTCTGCCTCCCATTGAGTCCCAGCTGATCAGCTGGGTCTTCTTTGGTTGCCCCGCAGAGGAGAACGGAGCTGGAAAGCAGGTTAGTGGGGTGGGGAGGGAAGGGGGATTTTGCAGTAACGACGCCCACCAAGCCACGTCCACATAACCGGTAGTAAAACAAAAAAAGTGAATGCCACCATTGATTGTCTTGTCTAAATCCTACCCTAGCCACTCCTAGTCAAGAGGAGGTGGTGTGGTGGGGGCTGCTTTAAGAAGAGAAAACAGGGATCTTTCTGCAAAAGATAAGCGGTGAAATGTACTTTCAGGCTTGCAAGATTCGGTCAACGTAGAGCTTTACGAATTAACTCATCCGCTGGTGCTTCTTCTCTGCTTTTCTACCCAAAGCCGAGAGATGGACGGCTTCAAGGCACGTCGCTGAAGGAAGGTTCTTCTCCATCCTACACTGAGGTCTCCAGAAGGCGGCAGGCTCGGCCTGTTGCTTCTCTGCCCGAAGAGAACTGACAGATGCGAGACTCATTTTTCTTTTCTTTTTTTCCCCAAGCTCTTCTGGCACAAAGCGGAGTGTGAAATATTTGAGATTTAGCTTGTTTGCTTCCAGGCCATTTGTGAATGGGGAGGGAGGGAGGGGAGGCACAGAGCCAGATGTTGTGATCAGCGTCACACCTGGAGCTGATTACAGAAAAGTGAAATCAATGGAATGAGCGAAAGAGCTAGGGCCAGTTGCATTTGGGATGTTGGGTGAAAAGCAAAAAAAACAACAAAGCCAAACCCTTCCCAATAACTTAAATCTTAAATCTTGCAGGGTAAAAAGATGTTAATTACAATTCATGATTTCAACTTCCCCAGCCTGTCCTTTGGAAATATATATATATATATATATATATATATCCCTTTCCCTCCCTCCCTCCCTCTCTCCCTCCTCTCCCTCCCACCCTCCCTCTCTCCCCTCCCTCTCTCCCCTCCTCTCTATCTCCTCCCCTCTCTCCTCCCCTCGCCTCCTCTCTCTCTCCCCTCCCTCTCTCCCCTCCACTTCTCTCCTCCCTCCCTCCCCTCCTCTCTCTCCCTCCCTCTCTCCCCTCCCTCCTCTCTCTCTCCCCCTCCCTCTCTCCCTCCCTCCTCTCTTTCCCTCCCCTCCTCTCTCTCTCTCCCTCCCTCTCTCCTCCCTCGCCTCCTCTCTCTCTCCCCTCCCTCTCTCCCCTCCACTTCTCTCTTTCCCTCCCTCCCCTCCTCTCTCTCTCTCCCTCCCTCTTTCCCTTCCCCTCCTCTCTCTCTTCTCTCCTATCTCTCTCCCCTCATACCACTTTCAACAATTTTTTTTTACTCTTTTCTATTTTGTGAAGCCCCCTAACAGAGGGATAGAATCAAGATCACGTGAAGTGTTAATACCACTCCATAAGGGCTTGGTAAGGCCACCCTTTCAATACTGCATCCAGATTTGGTCGCCGTGATGTAAAAAAGATGTTGAGACTTTAGAAAGCATGCAGAGAAGAGCAACAAAGAAGAGTAGGGGGCTAAAACGTATAAAGAACAGTTGCTGGAATTAGGTATGTCTAGTCTGATGAAAGGAAGGACTAGGGGTGACATGACAGCAGTCTTCCGATACCTCAGGGGCTGCCCCAGAGAAGAGGGAGTCAAGCTATTCTCCAAAGCACCAGAAGGTAGGACAAGAAGCAACGGATGGAAACTAATCAAGGAGAGAAGCAACCTAGAACTAAGGAGGAATTTCCTGACAGTGAGGACAATCAATCAGTGGAAGAACTTGCCTTTAAAAGTTGTAAATGTTCCAACACAGGAAGTTTTTAAGAAGATATTGGACACCTATTTGTCTGAAATGGTATAGGGCTTCCTGCCTGAGCAGGGGGGTTGGGCTAGAAGACCTCCAAGGCCCCACAAGTTCTGAAAGCAAACCATTCCATTGATTATGGCTCTCACTGACAGGAAATTTCTCCTAAGTTCTAGGTTGCTTCTCTCTTTGAGACATTTCCAGCCATTACTTCTTGCCCTGCCCTCAAGAGCTTTGGAAAATAGATCGACCCTATCATCTCTTGGGACAGCTCCTCAAATATCAGAAGATGCTGTCATGTCACCCTTAGTCCTTCTCTTTGTTAGAGTAGACATACCCAGTTGGGGATGCAGTGGCTCTGTGGCTAAGACATTGACCTTGTCGATCAGGAATGTCGGCAGTTCGGCGGTTCGAATACCTAGCGCCGTGTAACGGAGTGAGTTCCCGTTACTGGTCCCAGCTTCTGCCAACCTAGCAATTCAAAAGCACGTAGAAAATGCAAGTAGAAAAATAGGGAACAGCATTCTGTGCACCTTCGGCGTTGAGTCCTGCCGGCCACATGACCACGGAGACGTCTTCGGACAGCGCTGGCTCTTCGGCTTTGTAACGGAGGTGAACACCGCCCCCCTAGAGCCAGAAACAACTAGCACATGTTATGTGTGATGGGAACCTTGACCTTTAAACCCAGTTCCTGCAACAGTTCTTCATATGTTTTAGCCTTCGGGGAGCCATGCCAAAATGGCATGCAGGCTCCGGGGCTAGGCAAGGTGCTCTGCTCTAAAACCAAGATTGGAAATCGAAGGAAGCAGGCCAAATCTTTCCCACCCAACTCTGAATCCATCGCTCGAGCGAGGCACAATCAGCACCGTCTCGGTTTGCATGTCCCAAAGGGTTAAAACCTCTGAGAAAGGTGGGGATGTGTTGGCTCACTTTAGCAACACTCTCCTCTGGAATTCCCACCCCACCCTGTTGAGAGAAAGGTTTGGCAAGGAGTACGAGAGGGAAGTATAATTCTGGGAAGGGCCGCAGAGACAGGTGTCTGCAGTGGGAAAAGGCCTGCGGATTTCGGGTGGGTGGGGAGAAGCCCCCATGCCAAGCTCTCGCCGCCTTCTCTCACACGCACAAATAGGCCATGCCTTCCGCACCTGACAAAGAGTGAAACCCCCTTCAGCCCCCTCCGGCAACAATTGAACCCCTCACTCCACCCTTTCCAAGCTGCGTTGCCAGCTGTGGGAACCAATGTTTTGTGGGGCTGGGAAAATGCCATGTCTGGGTTTGCACTAACCCCTGAAACCACAATCCAGGGAATGGTGGTTTTAGCAGAAAGAGGCCCCTTTTCTGGGAACCCCTGAGACAGAAGCTGAAGGAGGTTGGTGGAGATCCCTTAGCACGCTATGGGAAAATGAGTCCCAAGGGCCTTTTTTTCCTTTTTTTCTTTTTCAGCGACACTGGCGAGGGCTCGATAGGCACAAAGGGGTGGTGGTAGAAGGGGGTGGTAAAAGGGACGGAGTTGCCCGAGATGGCAAAATGGATTCAAAAAGAAGAATTTATCTAGTTTGGGAGGGAGGAGGGTTGGTTTCCACTTGGAAACTGATTCTGGACTTTATGTTTGAAAATGGGGGGTGGGGAAGAAATTTGGGGTTTTGATGATGAGATTGATGTTATTATAGAAACGGTTTAAATGAAGTAGAAATGTAAAGCCAAAAGGTTTAAAATGTAATTTTTCTGTGGAACTGAAAAAAGTTGAAAGCCCTTCCTTCCTTCCTTCCTTCCTTCCTTCCTTCCTTCCTTCCTTCCTTCCTTCCTTCCTTCCTTCCTTCCTTCCTTCCTTCCTTCCTTGACCCCTCCCTCCCTTTCTTCATCTCATTCTTCCTTCCTTCCTTTCCTCCCCTTCCTTCCCTTCCTGATTCAGCTAGATTCCTTCCTTCCTTCTTTCCTCCCTCCCTCCCTTCTTTCCCTGACAATGTTCCCAAAATGGTTCAAGAAATGTGATAACAAGATCATCCTTCTGCACAGAGTCTAAAAAGAAAATATACTTATTTCCAATATTTTTCTTCAATATGTATATCCCACTCCAGGCCTTACAGATTCTAGATAGATAAGCAATACAGCCCAAAAGTATTCAAGATTTGGAAGGCATTAAATAGATTTTGAACCCTGTCTAATTTTGGGTGGGTGGTTGGAGTGGAGAAAAGGGACAGCATTGTAAAAAAAAATGGAGGGGATAGAGTTGCTTTGTTCTGTATCCTTGGCCTAGGATACTTTACAACTTAAAATATTCTTTTCTTTCTTGTTTGTCAGTCATTTGTGCTATCCAGATCTTCTCTGAAGTTTGATGTAACCCATCCTTGGTTCAGGAAATGAGGATTGTGTTGATGTGGGAAATGAACCCGTGGCCCATCCCTTGTGATTTAGGATGTTTGAGGGTGTGGGAGAGCAGAAATTCTCTGGAGAGTGGTATAAAAATAACGAAAATAATTATACAAGGAACGGTAAGAGTTTGGAGCACTAGAATTATGGTGGGATGCAGTCCGGCTGCAGATCAGATGAAGAATATGTAGAAAGTGTTTAGTGTTCGCACATTATATTTTTACTAGCTGTCATGATGGTTTTACAAAAGGAACCAAAACTCATTTCAACAGGTCATCCCAGGAAGTTCCCACTGCCATTTGTAACTCATCTTTGGGTAACAGAAGACCTGAGATCAAAGGAAAGTCGGTGGAAGAGGTTGGCTGGATGGCCTGCACAAATTCCAAATTTGCTTCTCCTAAACCCATTGTCTCCTCTTGTCTAGATGGCTGCAATGCATTCTGCTTGGGGCTGCCCTTGAAGACTGCTCAGAGTTGGTCCCAAAGACTCTAACCTTACCAGTGGGTTTCTGATATAATTTAAAAGGCCACTTTTAACCAATAAAACCCGTTTGTGATTTGTTGTCCAGGTACCTACAGGAAAATAGAAGTTGCCTATCCAATTTACATACCCTTGCTATGCCATTTGGGGATTCTCCTTGTGAGAAGTTGGGGAGAGGGGAGAGAAATTGCACATGGCCCATGCATCTTCTCTTCTGTCCATCCATCGGAGGAGGAATAAAACAGAGGTGTTTAGAAGAGCATCTAACGCAGGGGTCTTCAAACTTGGCAGCTTTAAGTCTTGTGGACTTCAACTCCCAGAATTCCTCCTCCAGCCATGATAGCTCAGGAATCCTGGGAGTTGAGGTCCCCAAGTCTTAAACTTGCCAGGTTTGAAGACCCTTGATTTAATGTTTAAAACCTTGTGAATTGGAAGAGGGACCCTATTGCGATTGTTATAATGGTGTTCTTTATGATCTGTGGTTTTACAACGCTACGCTCCATGTTTTTATGTTGTAAAGCACTAAGAATCCTTTGATAGTGTGGCAAATAAGCAGACCAACAAACAAACAAAGGGTGTTGAGACTCTAGAAAGAGAGCAGAGAAAAGCAACAAAGATTAGGGGGCTGGAGGCTAAAACATATGACGAACGGTTGCAGGAACTGGATTATGTCCAGTCTAATGAAGAGAAGCATGGAGGGTGATAGGACAGCAATCTTACAATGTTTGAGTGGCTGTCACAGAGAGAAGAAGGGGTCATCCAAAGCATCTGAAGGCCAGGCAAGAAGCAATGGATGGAAGCTTATCAAGGAGAGATCCAACCTAGAATGAAGGAGACATTTCCTGACAGTGAGAATTTATCAGTGGAACAGCTTGTCTCCCGAAGTTGTGGATGCCTCATCGTTGGAAGTTGACCTCTAAGAGCCCTTCCAACTCTGTCATTCTGTATGCTGTAAATATAGAGATTCAAAGACCATTAGACTTCTCACCTTTGCAATGCATTAATCCTTGTGAAGAAGACAGCAAAAAAAAAAAAACCACACACAAAAAAACAGGACCTTGGACAGCTCCATAATGCTTGTTGATTGACCTTCCTTTTGGGCAACTGGGAAATGTCGTCTTAGCTAAATTAATGAAGGCTCTATATAAACTGTCAGATTGTGTAATAATGGCCCATTTCTGCCTCTTGGGACAAACTCTTTGGGTGTTCATAGTGGTTCTCACCTAATTGTCCAGAACCAACTTTTAGGTTGTCTTGGGATGATGGAGAATTGAATGATAGAAAAGTTGAGTCCTTCCTTCTTCCAGAATTTCCTTCTGGTTCCCCGCTGTGTTGATTTCTGTCTTCTGCAGTTCTCCAACAATTGAACAATTTACAGGGCGTCAACGTACGTTTTTCATTGTTAAGATCGTTCCAGTATCCCATCCCCATGGTGACATGATCAAAATTCAGACGCTTGGCAACTGCTTCATACTTATGATGGTTGCAGTGTTCCACGACCACGTGGTCCCCTTTTGCGACCTTCTGACGAGCAGTGTCAATGGGGAATCTGGATTCACTTAACAACCAGATTACTAACTTAACGACTGTGGTGTTTCACTTAACAACTGAAGCAAAAAAGGTTATAAAACAGGGCCAAATTCACTTAACCAATGCCTTAACATAAGCTGAGATGGAGAGGTTGAAATGATAGATCAGGGGTCTTCAAACTTGACAGCTTTAAGACTTGTGGACTTCAACTCCCAGAATTCTTCCTCCAGTCATGTTAGCTCAGGAATAATTCTGGGAGTTGAAGTCCACAAGTCATAAACTTGCCAAGTTTGAAGACCCTTGGCTAAATGTCTCATTTGAAAGACAGCCCAATGAAGTTTCCTGTGTGTTTTGGTTTGGTTTTTTCCCAACTTGTTATCAAAGCAACAAAGGGTCCTCAGGACATCAAAACCCTGTTTGCAATAAAGCAGAGATAAGGAGAGAGGTTGGAAGAGAGTCTTTGGCAATGGGGGATTTGCAGAGAAGGAAAATCACCACATGTGTGATGGCATTTCCTGCCTTCTTCTAGCCTTAAGCAAGAGAAAGAGAGAGAGAGGGAGAGAGAGAGAGAGAGAGAAGGGTGTTTAAAATGCCAGAGCTTTTTCTGATCCAAGAGTGCTTTGTCATTTTAAGAGGGGAGAAAACCCTCCGGCCTGGGATGTTGTATTTGTTTCCCCTGCCAGCCTTCGATTTTGGAAAACTCAGCCCTTCAACGCCCAGAGTAATGAACCGCCTCCTTTAAATCTTGACATCTCCCTCAGCTTTCCTGTCCCTTTTTGTGTCTAATGGATTCATCCTCATTTTAAATGAACATCAGCCCTGCTGCAACACATCATTTTGGCTAAGGCAGGCGGTTGGCTGTGCCAGATTTTCACATTCATCAAAGACGCAACCTGCCACAGCGCTGCGGAGTCAGCTTGGAGGCAGGGGCTCTGCAGAAGCCAGGCAACCGTCCCAGACCTTCCAGGAAAACAGGGGAGAAATACAGGCCATCCTCGGCTTACAACCACCATGGAGGCCCAACCTTCCGGTTGTTAAACGAGGCATTTGTTAACCAAGATGCTCTGTTCCACGACCTTTCTTGCCACCGTCGTACAGCAAATCGTTGCAGCTGTTCAGTTAGTAACACGGCAGTTCAGTGAATCTGACTTCAGGCTTGACTGCCATGTTTCCCCAAAAATACAACCTACCCTGAAAGTAAGACCTAGTTTAATTTTACACATAAGCGCCCAATATAAGCCCTACCCCCCAAAATAAGCCCTAATTAAGCTTCTGCACGGGTAAAAAATAAGCTAGGTTGGGGATGGGGTTGGTGGAGCTGCCCTACTACTTACCTTTGGACAGTAGTAGCCAGTCCTGGCACACCCCGACACCTGCTTTGTCGGCCCATTTCTTCTGCAGCTGGCAAGGCTTTTCTGAAGGCCTCTGCAACCAATAACAAAGCTCTGGATCAATCCAGACCTCTGTTATCAGCTGCAGAAGAAGTAGTTCCTTTTTTTATTTCTTAATTATTTGAATACATCTTTTCAAGAACAGTCTGGTTTCAAGTGTTCTACATTTCAAATCAGCCATATTCATAAATCACAAATCCAACCCTCCAGCATCACTTCGCCATCCATCCTCCTCCTCACATCTTTACACTCTCACAATTACTTCATTTCACGAGTCATTCAAAACCTTCACCCTAGTTTGTAGCTATCCTTAACCATATATTCCCCTATTCACAATAATTTGAATGATATATCTTCTTATGCAAATGGATAACAAAATAATTAATTCATTAAAGACATGTTAATCCATCTCTAATTTCGGTAATAGTGAATTCTTATGCTTACTATGTTTACAATTTCATACTATTCTTTAAATATTCAAAAAAATATCATCTTAATTTATATTATTCACCATTATTTTTCCCCATTTACATTTGCCACTATTGCTTATATTTTATCTTCTATATGCACCTTTCATTCTAACATCTCCATCTTGCATAAACATTTCCTTTTAACCAATAAATTTAAATTTACATTATTATTACATTACGATATATATACATATACATACATACATACATACACACACACACACACACACACATATATATATATGTGTGTGTGTGTGTGTTTTCTTAAGTTTTCGCGGATACTTACATGTATGGCATTCAGCTTTGTTCGGGTATTTTCCCACGTCATTGTAGTTGTGCTTTTAAAGTTGCCGAACGTTGCTACAACTTTAAAAGCACAACTACAATGACGTGAAATACCGAACAAGCTGAATGCCATACACACACACACACACACACACACACACACACACACACACACACACACACATAGTATTCAGCTTTGTTCCGGTATTTTCCCACGTCATTATAGTTGTGCTTTTAAAGTTGTAGCAATGTTTAGGCAGAATCCCATCTGCCATCATCAGGCTTCTGTATGGCAGATGAGATTCTGCCGAAACGTTATTTATTTATTTATTTGATTTGCCAATTGTTTACAAGATAATAAGTATAAATGTATACATAGTTGTGAATACATGAAATGGGTACATATAAGAAAAATAAAAGAATAAGAGAAACAATAGGACAGGGACGGTAGGCACGTTGGTGCGCTTATGCACGCCCCCTACAGGCCTCTTAGGAAAGGGGTGAGGTCAATAGTAGACAGTCTAAGGTTAAAGTTTTTGGGGTTTGGGGAAGAAACTACAGAGTCGGGTAGAGTATTCCAGACATTGACCACTCTATTGCTGAAGTCGTATTTCCTGCAATCAAGTTTGATTGTAATCAATTTAATTAATTGTAATCAATTAATTAATTGTAAATTGATGTAATCAATTTACGTTGCTACAACTTTAAAAGCACAACTATAATGACGTGGGAAAATACCCCAACAAAGCTGAATACTATGCATATAAATACCCGCAAAAACTTAAGAAAATATATATAGGTCTAGGTGTGTTCGGGTCTTTTCCCGTGTAAGATTAAGAGTATCTTGGCGATGTTTCGGCGAGGTCCTACTCGCCATCCTCAGGCTGGTGCTTTCGACTTCGTGCCAGTGCAAGCACCAGCTAGACCTACACACCTAGACCTACACACACACACACACACACACACACACACACACATATATATATATATATATATATATATATATATATATATATGATTTCTGATTTCTACTCCTTAGGACCTAAAGAGCTTTCCCCGAGACAGCAGTCAGGCCAGAAAAACAACTTTAAGAGAGGCTAGGTGAAAGAGAGCAGGATAAACGAGGAGGGGAAGGAAAGGCAATGAACCTGACAACTTACCTCCAAAAATTCACCCCAGGGTGAAAACTTGGCAAAGGAGAGGTGGGCCAGGTGTGGCTAGAAACAGGAATAAAACTAGCTTTACCTGCGAGACCTTTCCAATGATAACATTCAGTCTCTGAAGGACTAAAGGCCTTGACTTAACGACAGTTTAGTGACTGCTGTATATATATATTTGCTTTGGCTCAAAATTAACACTTTGGTCTTGTTTCTGATTTCTACTACTTAGGATCTACATCTATACATCTATCCTTATTTCAGTTTCTCTCTCTCATCTATCTATCTGTCTTCTATCATATCGATCTATATATTTATACCTAACTGTCATCTATTTGTCTATCTATATATCTATATATCTATATCTATATCTATATCTATCTATCTATCTATCTATCTATCTATCCATCCATCATCTATCTATCATCTATCCTATCTATCTATCTATCTATCTATCTATCTATCATCTATCTATATCTATATCTATATCTATATCTATATCTATCTATCTATCTATCTATCTATCTATCTATCTATCTATCTATCATCTATCTATCTATCTATCTATCCATCATCTATCTATAATCTATCATCTATCTATCTATCTATCTATCTATCTATCTATCTATCTATCTATCTATCTATCTATCTATCTATCTATCATCTATCATCTATCTCTATCTCTATCTATCTATATTTATATCTATATCTAACTATCATCTATATTTATATTTATATCTATCATCTATCTATCTATCTATCTATCTATCCATCCATCCATCCATCATCTATCTATCTATAATCTATCCTATCTATCTGTCTGTCTGTCTGTCTATCTATCTATCTATCCATCATCTATCTATCTATAATCTATCTATCTATCTATCCATCATCTATCTATCTATCTATCTATCTATCTATCTATCTATCTATCTATCTATCTATCTATCTATCTATCTATCTATCCATCCATCCATCTATCCATCTATCCATCTATCCATCTATCTAGCTAGCTAGCTAGCTATATTTATATTTATATCTAACTATCTGTCTGTCTATATTTATATCTTTATCTATCATCTATCTGTCTGTCTATAATTTACACATTTACATTATCTATATCTAACTATCACCTATCGATCTATTTGTTGATCTATCTGATCTCTCTGAGGGAAAACTTATCATATATGTATGCGTGTATCTATGAACTTTTCCCCCAGGGAGGATAAAAAAATAAAACAAAAAACCTGTTGCGTGCAGACGGCTGAAGTTAAGAGGCAGGGTGGCCCACTGCAGGATGGAAAATAAAGACTGGCACATTTTCAGCCGATTGCAACACACATCTCTCCTGACACACACACACACAAAAAAGCAGTTTTACCACTTCCCCTAAAATGTGAAAGGAGCCAAATTCGAAGGGAGGGTGACTGCCTATCCCAAAGGGTTTTTTTTTAAGACTCATAAAACACCCCATCTCCCCCCAAAAGGGTGTTCCACCTTCAGAAATTATGTCATTGGAAGACATAATGCTGACTCAGAGCCAGACGGTGAGTCAGGATACAGCAATTTGGGTCTTTGTTGAATATTTCACCCCAAGGAGGAGGAGGAGGAGGGGGGGGGCTTTGAAAAAGGGGGTGGCTGAGATCATCCTTCTGGCCAGACCAGTTTGGGACTACATCTCCCACCCATCCCACCCCGCGCCCCAAACCACCCACCGATGGGAGTTGTAGATCAGCAGATCTGCAAAAGGGCCAGAGGTTTGGAAATCATTCACGCTAGCAAGGAAAGTTGGCCACAATTTTTTATTTTTTATTGTTAAAAAAAAAAGCTATGATTAAGACAATCTTCTTCCTAAGAAGGACGACTGTCATTTCTTGAGAATCTGGGCAAGAATTGGGTGGTGTCTTTTTTTTGTTTTTTTCTTAAATAATCCCAGCACCCAGCTGGGGAAGTTGGGATATGATTCACTGACCTTGGAAAGCAGAGGCTAGAAATTTTTTCTCATCCTCAAGGGTGCAGTGTTGAAGTGCCAAGAAAGAATAGGGGCTTAATGGACCAGAAGGAGAAATGTCTTTTAATAACAGATGAGGAACATCGAGCGAATTGGATGGATTTAATGTCAAGTAAGATGTAGGTCCTTTTCCCACCCTCTATACCAGGGCTTTCCAAACTTGACAACTTTTTAAGACTTGGGAACTTCAATTCCCAGAATTCCCCAGTCAGAATTCTGGGAGTTGAAGTCCGCAAGTCTTAAAGTTGGCAAGATGGAGGCCCCAGGAATAGAGGGACTACCTTGGTGTGATGCTTAAGGGGGTCATGCCCCTGTTGGAGTCTGAATCCGAAGAGGAAGACAAACAGCTGGCAGGGAACAGGAGTGTGGCTCCATTGGCTGTGGAGGAAACTGGGGAAGGGCAAAGTCCGGCTGGGCAGAACAGGGAAGAGGTAGAACAAGGGAGAGGGAGTTTGGAGGAAGACCCAGGCCCACCCCCTCTTCATCCTAGGGCATGCAGGGAGGAATGGAGAAGGGAGCAACGTGGGTTGCATGGCTTACGGGGGAGGAAAGGGCCCTGATTCCCTTCATTAGCCACACCTGGGAAGGGAATTTAAAAGAGATGCATGCTGAGTATGGCAGCTTCTGGAGTTTATCTTGTGTTGACTTTAGTTATCTGTGTTCCTGGTGTCTTCCCAAACGTGTTGAGTTATTGCCGTGCCTTCACATCTGGAATTTTTGGTCCTGCCCTGATGGACTAATTCCCTTATTTTGCCTTAATTGAACTTATAGTTACAGTTTGTGTTGACCACGTTTTGGACTTGATTCTCTGCAGCCCAAGGCTGTTCCTGGGAGAGTTTTTCTCCAACCCAGCAGGTAACCAGGACATTGGGGGCAAAGTTGGAGCTAATAAAGGGACTCCTGCTGATTATCTGACTGTGTTGCCCTTGTGCCACGCCCCTTTGGGTCATCACAAAGGAGTTGGATGAGAGAAGGACCCAGGTGGGATCCTCACCGAAGCCCCCAGAGGAGATATGGGGCCAGTCCTTCCCTCTCAACCCAATCAACCTCACAGGGTTGTTGTTGTGTTGGTGACGAAATATATAGATCCCTCACCCTCGAAGACTGCCTTAGCTCTATGAATGAAAGACAAGATATACCTCTAAGAAAAACGACCTGGGGGGAACCATTTTGGACATGAGTAAGTTGAGGGTAACCCCCATTTTTGGGGTCCACCTGCCATCCTGGAGTTTCAGGCTCCCGCAATCCTTGCTAGATTTAACCCTCTCTCTGCCATTTTTCACACTCTGGATGATTTCAGCAGGATTTTGAAGCCTGAAACAATGTTGGAAGGAACATTGGAAGTCTTTTGGTCCAACCCTTTGCTCAAAGCAGGGGACCTTATTATAGTACCGTCCCGGACACATGGCTGTCCAATCTTTTCAACCGTCACTGAATGTTGCAAGTAAGCCGATTTATTGCCTGTAAATCAGTGCAGCAGGATCTGTGGGCAGCTGGATCGAACCCCCAAGAGTTCATTCCCCAGACCTTCCAGCCTGACAAAGCTTGCTTTCTACAGCAGTGGCCCTCAATTTTGGGGACGCCAGGGCCCTGGTTTCATGGGAAAAGTTTTTTTTTCCCCCGTGGACTGGAGGATGCACGTTTTTGCGTGCTGCCTGCATCCCACAGATGGGGCTTGTTTGCTGGGAACAATTTTCGGCACGCTGCGGCCCAGTGTGGCTCCACAGACTGGGTGTTTATTGGGGGGTTTAGGGACCCCTGTTCTACAGGATAGCAGCTTTGTTAGGTGCAAAAATCATCCCTCTTGCCCTGCAAAGCAGCTTGCCTTATGGAAGACCTCAGCCAAATAATAGCCCAGGAAGAAACGCCAGGGTCTTAATATTATTACAGCTGTCTTCCTGAGTTTTCTTCCCACATTGGTTTGGAGGGTGATTTGAGGGGGTGGTGGGGGAGAGAGGCTGGAAAAGGGGGGGATTAGAAAAACACACCTCTGCTTTTGCTTGAGGCGGGATGCGGCTGGTTTCGAGAAGCAGTGGGAGAAGGAGAAGCTCGCAAAGTATTTCCCCTTAAGCATTGTGAATATGAGGTGGGGGCTGGGGGGAAGGGAAGGAGAGAGGAGGAGGAAGGGGGGGGAAGGAGGGGAGCCATGGCAAGCCCTCCACTGCAGTTTTGCTCCAGGCTCACCTTGGCTTCTGCAGGCGTAAACCAAGGATGGGCATTGCCTCCGTGCAGAATGCAAAAAGGGATTCCAGAATTATATCCCCTTGGTTGAGGCTGTTCTCGGCCCAAATTCCACCCCCCCACACACACCTGAATCATCTGTGACCTGAATGGGATTTTTTTCCACCTCCGAAAATAAACCTTAGGGGGAGGAACACAATGGGAAGTTTTTCTTCCCTTCTTTTTCTAAACATATTTCCTATGCCAAGATAGAAAACAGCTGTAAAGGAGAGAGAGAGAGACAGACAGAGAGAGAGAGACAGACAGAGACAGTCAGAGACAGGCAGACAGATTGGCAGTCCTCCCTCCCTCCACTTCTTCCCTCCCTCTATTCTCTCTCTTCTTTACAGCTGTTCAAGACAGCGAGAGACAGACAGGAAGTATATAAGGCAGTCTCAAAAATTCAGAGCCCCTCTAAACATTCTGGTGGGTTACTCAGTCAATTGACGATGTCTATTTTATTCTCCAATTTGTTCTCCAATTCTCCAACCTTAACCCCAATCGTAATCCTAAATGGATTTGCCTCCCAATGGGATTTTTCCCATCTGTTTTACCAAGAAACGTAGATAAGGCAGGCTCAAAAAGTCAGCATCCTCCTAAGAGTACTGATGCACAACGAATCCATTGGCAATGAACATTTTGTTCTCTGAATTCATGGAGACCTAACCCTAAGTAGATTTGCCTCCCAATGGAATGGAAGGGAATGGAAGGTTAGGGAATGTTAGGGAATGTTAGGGAATGTTAGGGAAGGGAAGGGAAGGGAAAGGAAGGGAAGGGAAGGGAAGGGAAGAGAAGAGAAGAGAAGAGAAGAGAAGAGAAGAGAAGAGAAGAGAAGAGAAGAAGACGAAATGGAAGAGATGAGGAGGGAAGAGAAGAAGAAAGGGAAGAGAAGGGAAGAGAAGAGAAGAAGATGGAATGGAATGGAATAGATGAGGAGGGAAGAGAAGGAGAAAAGGGAAGGGAAGGGAAGGAAGAGAAGAAAATGGAATAGATGAGGAGGGAAGAGAAGAAGAAGAGGAAGGGAAGGGAAGAAGAAGAAGATGGAATGGAATGGAATAGATGAGGGAAGAGAAGGAGAAAAGGGAAGGGAAGGAAGGGAAGAGAAGAAGATGGAATAGATGAGGAGGGAAGAGAAGAAGAGAAGGGAAGAGAAGAGAAGAGGATGGAATGGAATGGAATAGATGAGGAGGGAAGAGAAGAAGAGAAGGGAAGGGAAGAGAAGAGAAGAGAAGAAGATGGAATGGAATGGAATGGACGAGGAGGGAAGAGAAGAAGAAAAGAGAAGGGAAGGGAAGATAGAATAAAATGGAATGGAATGGAATAGACAAGGAAGGAAGAGAGGAAGGGAAGGGAAGGGAAAAGAAGAGAAAGTGGAATAGAATGACCTAGTTAAAAGACCTCCAAGGTCAATAGTATAGAAAAACAGAGTTGGAGGAGATTTGGGGGAATCTTTCAACTATGTTATCCTATCCTATTCTGTTCTGTTCTATTCTATATTCTACTCTAATTTCTATTTCTATTCTATCCATATAGACCATTATGTTACCTCTTACATTCTGATCAAAGTGTAGATCATCTACAGATAATCCTCAACTCATACCCATTCATTTAGTGACTGTTTGACGTTACAACCACACTGAGTAAAGTGACTTAAGACAGGTTTTTCACACTTATGACCATTGCACATGATCAAAATCTGGGCACTTGGCCACTGGCCTGTACTTACGACGGTTGCACTGTCCCAGGGTTACATGATCCCCTTTTGCAAGCTTCCCAGCTGGCTTCCCACAAAGAAAGTCAATGGGGAGGACCAGATTCATTTAACGTCCACATGATTCGCTTAATGACAAAAAGGTCATGAAACAGGGCAGAAAACTCACTTAACTGCCTTGCTGAAATTCTGGTCTCAGTTGTGGACTTAATCCAAAGCCTACATCATGTATAGTCATGTTGAGCTTGCCCATTAAATGATCAAGGTCTGAGCCAGTTTCTTTCAACCAGTGTCATGTCCCTGTTGGAATCTGATTCCGAGGGGGAGGTTGAACAGCTGACAGGGAGGCTCCGGTGGCTGTGGAGGAAACTGAGGAAGGGCACAGTCCGGCTGGGCATTCAGAGGAAGACCCAGGCCCACCCCCTCTTCATCCTAGAGCACGCAGGAGGAATGGATAAGGGAGCAACGTGGTTTACGGGGGGAGGAAAGGGCCCTGATCCCCTTCATGGGCTGCAGCTGGGAAAACAGGACAAAGAGGGTGTTTGCACACAGAACCTTGCTGGAAGTGAAGCATGCATTATCTTTGTTTGTCAAGTCCTATCTGGGTTCTTGTGTCCTCCCAACTGTGTGTGTTTCGTTATCTTTTGAGTTTTGCACTTCCTTATCCTGCCTTGTCTCGTTAATTGCTGCAGTGTGGTTTGTGTTGGTTTTTTTTAAATAATTTATATGTACTTTTGGTTCGGACTGAATTTCTTCCCTTGAAAGACTGTTCTTGGGAGAGTTTTTTCTCCAGCCGATGATAACTGGACATTGGAGGCCAAGTTGGAGGAATTAAAGGGACTTTCCCTACTTTTCGGACTTTGTTGCTTTTGTGCCACGTCCCTTTGGGTCATCACAACCAGGTTGGAAAAAATAGATAAAAATCCCACAAAATCTTAAATTCTTCAGTCGTCCTCCCAATGAAACTCCCACTGGTAAAACGAAGCAGTTACTAAATAACCCTCAATCAACTGTATCTGGTTACTAAAGCCAGACCAGACAGTATCAAATATAAGCCATGATATTCTCCAAGACTTCGGCCAATGTCTAACGCATTTTTGACAAAGAAAGAACCAAGAGGACTTGTTTTTAATCATTTAGATTTCCCTTCAGGGGAAAAAAAAATAGTACTTTGCAATAACCGTTTTTCTTGCCAAAAATTTGCACAGTTCAAGAGATGCACTCAAGATGCTGTGTTGGCTGCATCTGTGCTCCATTGTTAAAGATTACAATCAGGTGCATTGCACAGCTCTGCTTTTTAAGCGGTTGGGTTTAGCGCAAGAATGGTTTCAGGATTTAGGCACACACATCCTCACATTATGGCCATAAGTCACAATGGTTGCAAATGGCCGTGACGATCAGACCTTCTGGAAACGTAGCTTGTCCTATCGAAAGGAAGAAATGTGTGGCTCTATGAAACAGCTTCCAAGAAGTGTTTCAGATAAACCCTTCAGGAAACTGGCATTTCTTTGAATCTTAATTTGTGTGAGGTCTCAAGCCAAGGACAGAATGATGGCGTTAGAAGGGACCTTGGAGGTCTTCTAGTCCACTGGTCGCCAACCAGTGGGCCGGGGACCACTGGTGGTCCGTGAGAAAATTTTGGTAGTCCAGCAAGGCATCCTGTCCAAGAGGCTGTGCCAGCAAAGACTCATTTCTGGTGGAGTTTGCGGGAGAGAAAGAAAGACTTCTACTGCTTCTGCTGCTTTCCTTGCATGAAGCCAAAAGTCTCTCTCTCTCTCCCCCTGAGAATGGAGCTGGAGACGGTGTCCTGCGATCCCAAATAAAGAATGATCAATCGGTAGGAAAACGGGGTGGGGAATTTTCCTGCAGACTTTTTGGGGAATTTTCCCAGGGTCTCTGCTCTGCGGGATTTAAAATTATGAGTTTGGTGGTCCCTGAGGTCCAAAAGGTTGGCGATCCCTGTTCTAGTCCAACCTCCTACTCAAGCAGGAAACCCTATACCGTTTCAGACAAATGGCTGTCCAGCGTTATCTTCATTTTAGATGTTAAAAGGGTTTTGTGGTTCGCGGTGTTTTCTTTTCTGTGGGAAACGGGTCCAAATGGCTCTTTTGAATGTTTAAGGTTACTGTCCCTTGTCCTAGGAGAAGCTTAGAAGATCCACCATCTGCATCACACTGGCTACTGGTGCAGATAGTTGACCAAGCTTCAGTTGCTCAAGATCAGCGGCAAACGGAAGCTATAGAACATAAGGCTAGAAGTCTCCGTTGTCTTCTAGTCCATTCAAGGCAGGAGATCTTCCTAGGGGTCACCAAACCTTTGGACCTCAGGGACCACCAAACTCATTATTTTAAATCCCGCGGACCAGAGACCCTGGGAAAATCCCCCCCAAAAGTCTGCAGGAAAATTCCACACCTCGTTTTCCTACCAATCGATCATTCTTTATTTGGGATCGCAGGATACCGTCTCCAGCTCAGTTCTCAAGAGGAGAGAGAAAGACTTTTGGCTTCATGCAAGGAAAACAGCAGAAGTCTTTCTTTCTCTCTCCCAAACTCCGCCAGAAATGAGTCTTTGTGAGGCTTGTCACGCTGCAGCAGCCTCTTGGAGCAGGAGGCCTTGTAGGGTCCCAAGACTCATTTCTGGTTGAGTTTGGGGGAGAGAAAGAAAGACCTTTGCTGCTTTCCTTACGTGCAGCCAAAAGCAGAAGAAAGAAATGGAAAGGAGCAGCCCAGTGGCCAGGCAAGGTGTGTGGGGCTAGTGGGGCAAGTTCCTCCCCCTCTGCCCTTTCCTCTCTCCCCTCAATACCTTGTGTTGTTCCAAATGCAAGCCTTGTGTTCCCACAGGCCATGTGGGCAGCACAGTCTTGTGTTCCCGTGCAGCCTGGATTAATTGCTTTGGCGGGTGACATTTCTCTGCGGACCACCAAAATTTTCTCACGGACCACCAGTGGTCCCTGGCCCACTGGTTGGCGACCACTGTTCTAGTCCACTCAAGACAGGAGACCTTACACCATTCTGGTCAAATGGTTGTCCCGTGTCTACTGCCCTTCTGGACTGTCTGTGACCTCCAGAAACATCTGGTAGGCCACGGGAGCTCCATTTCATCCACCACAGCTCGATCCAGCGGGAGCCATCTTGTTTCACTCCGTTCCAAGGATATCTGTCTCAAAACTTCGTTCCAAGTTGCAATCTGAGCCACGTTTCATTCTTCCTCCTTTTCCTTGCCAGAGTTTTCCACTTGAGGACCGCCGATAAGCTTCCATCTGTAGCCCTAATCCCCAAAGAGAGCCGTTCCAAGGAACTTAAGGCAGAGAAACACCGACAGCCAAACGTGATCTCATCCAGAGGATGGCTAAGAAGGCAACATTATTGCGTGCGCAAAAATGGAAGGAGGCTTCGATTCCTACTGTGGAAGACGGGTTGCAGAAAGCGGATGCAGTTGGCTGGAATGGTAAAAACTCTGCTCAAAGAAAAGAACACCAATACATGTGTTTCTGAACTTTGTGCTTGAAGTGGAAAAGAATGAAACTTTGATTTGGGGGGTTGACTGATATTTTTTGTAGAGATGACTGCTTCGTACTATTGTGGTAGAACAAAAAGTTGTGATTTGTGGGTTAACGCAATAGAGAGAGTCGGAAAGCAATGTTTCCCTAACCCTTCCTCACTTTTCTTCCCCCCCCCGCTTCCCCTTCCCCTACGCTGTCCCTTTTATTTGATTTTGTATTTTGCAATACCTTATAACCTAATAAAAATGTGTACGAGAAGGCGGCAACGAGAGAAACAGCTAGGGGAAACTTTTAAACAGGAAAAAAAAATAAAATGCCAGCACGACTGTGTGCGGAAATGTTGGGAAAGATTTATCTAATATTTGGAGGCGAACAGCTGAGTGGGGCGAAAGCAGGCAAGGGAACACCGAAGAGAAGTGGGTGTGCTCGCCAGCCAAACCCCCCATTTAAAGAAACCGAGGTTTAAAAGGCGTCAAGGGAAGAGGCAGGGTTGAATGGGCCCGGTTTTCAAAGCCAGCAAGCACCTGAGCTAGAAGCTTAGAAGCAGCAGCTATGAAAAATGTTCGCTGTTTGAAAAGGGGTGGGTGGGTGGGGGGGGAAATAGCCAAGGTCCCCGTTTTGGTGCCAATTGCCACTTTGCAAAAATGCTTACATGGCGAAAATGAAATGGGAGAGTGGCAAAGAAGAGAATTACTTTTAGTAAGTGAATAAGGAGAGAGAGAGCGAGCGAGCACTAGGGATGGAGGCTGTGAGGCCTTTTCTTAAAGGGAGGGCTTCTGTTGCAGGTTTCGGAAAAACGGCACACCTTAAAATGAAAATAGCCCAGCTCTTATTTATTAGAGTTATTTATTTCATTAACCTGCCTTTATTATTTTTATAAATAATTCAAAGGCGGGCAATATATCTAATGCTCTTTCCTCTTTCCCCTACGACAACCCTGTGAGGTGGGAGAGAGACAGACAGACAGACAGAGGGGAGGGAGGAGGGAGGGAGGGAGGGAGAGAGAGGGAAGGAGGGAGCAGAGAGAGGGAGGAGGAAGAGGGAAGGGAGGGAGGGAGAGGGAGAGAAGGAGGGAGACATAGAGAGGGAAAAGAGAGGGGAAGGGGAGAGAGAGGGAGAGAGAGAGAGGGGGGAAGGTGGGAAGGAGAGAGAGGAGGAGAGGGGAAGAGGGAGAGAGAGATGGGGAAGGAGGGAAGGAAAAGAGAGGGAGGAGGTGAAGGAGGGGAGGAGGGAGGATAGGGGAGAAGGAGAGAGAGAGGTGGGAAGAGAGGGAGAGGGAGAGAGAGAGGGAGGAAGAGAGAGGAGACAGGGAGAGAGAGGAGAGGGAGAGGGAGGAGAGGAGAAAGAGAGGGGAGGAGGGAGAGAGGAGGAGGAAGGGGGGAAGGAGGGGGAGAGGGAGAGACTGGCCCAAAGTCACACAGTTGGCTTTTGTGCCTAAGATGGAACTAGAACTCCCAGTCTCCTGGTGATTAGGTGCTGGAGACTAGAGCATATGATGAACGGTTGCAGGAACTGGGAATACTTAGTCTAACGAAGAGAAGGACTTGCGGGTGGCATGATAGCATCTTCTAATATTTCAGGGGCTGTCACCGAGAAAAGGGGATTGGTCTATGCTGCAAAGCACCTGCGCGCAAGACAAGAAGTAATGGATGATGATTAAAGACAGATCCAACCTAGAACTAAGGAGGAATTTCCTAACAGTGGGAACAATTAACCAGGGGAACGGCTTGTTCCCAGATGTTGTGGCTGCCCCATCACTAAAGACTTTTTAAGAAGAGACCGCACAGCCAGTTGTCCGGAATGGGATAGGGTCTCTTGCTTGAGCAAGGGGTTGGACTAGAAGACCTCCAGGGTCCCTTCCAACTCTTCTTATTCTGTATCTTGTAAATGCCCATCTCAGCAAACGCAGGCACTGCAACTTGGGCCAGATCTAGAAGCTGAATCCAACATTGATTCGTTGATTCATCTCAACCCTTCAAGGAATCCAAGATCTCATTCACGCCTGCTCTAAATCCCTTTCTCTGGTTTTTTTTCTCTAAGCACTGGGGATCCCCATAGGATCTCCAGAAAGAAGCAAGAACAGGGTTAACCTGGAGCATCAGCCGGTATCCAAAGCTGTAGTTTAACCATGGAATAATTCAGTGCAGAGAAGAGCAACTAAGTTGATTAGGAAACTGGAGGTTAAAACATATAAAGAACAGGTGCTGGAATTGGGTATGGCTAGTCTGATGAAAAGGACTAGGGGTGACATGACAGCAGTCTTCCAATATCTGAGGGGCTGCTCCAAAGAAGAGGGAGTCAAGCTATTCTCCAAAGCACCTCTGAAGGCTGGAGAAGAAGCAATGGGTGGAAACTAATCAAGGAGAGAAGCAACTTAGAACTAAGGAGAAATTTTCTGACAGTCAAAACAATTAATCAGTGGAACAACTTGCCTCCAGAAGTTGTAAATGCTCCAACACTGAAAGTTTTAAAGAAGTGATTAGACAACTATTTCTCTGGTGGTGTAGGGTTTCCTGCCTAGGCAGGGGGTTGGACTAGAAGAGCTCCAAGGTCCCTTCCAACGCTTTATTCTATTTCTATTTCATAAAGCTACAGGAAGCAGCTGGTCCTTATAGCGTCTCTAACGCAAAAAAGGCAGCATATTCCAGCTTCTGTGCCCAGGGACAGAATGAAGCCTCCAAACCACTCTGTTCCTTCGCGTCCTTCTGTTTTTTTTTTAACCTGGTTGGGCAAATGCATCTCCAAGGACGCAGCTCAAGTGGATTTTCTAAGCAGGCCTGCTGACTTTGCAAGTTGTCAGGAAAGCCAACCAATATGCAGAGTTCCAAGCATCAGGCATTTTAAAATATACCCACCCTGGAGAATATCTCCGGAAGTGGTGGTGGAGGAAAAAATAAAAATGAAGAGTTGAGGAATTTAAAGGAAGTAGGCTACAGGGCACCACAGGCAAAACTATTTTCCTGCAGCTGGCCTGGAAGCTGAAGGAGAGGGGGGCGGGGAAAAAAGGGAATAAAAGCATGATTCTGAAAGCCAACATTACAGGTAGACCTTGACTTACGACCACAATTGAGCTCCAAATTTCTGTTGCTAAGCAAGACATCCATCAAATCTTCCCCACTGGATCTTTCTTGCCACTGTTGTTAAGTGAATCGCGCTAGTTATTAAGTTAGTGACACACAGTTAGGGGAATTTGATTTCCCGCATTGACTGTGCTTGTCAGAAGATTGCAAAAAGGGATTGCGTGACCCCGGGATATGAATGCAACCGTCGTAAATATGAATCATTTGCCAATCATCCGCATTTTCGATCACAGGAACACGGGGAATGCCACAAAGTCGTAACTCTGAAACAGCCATTAACTCACTTTTTTTCAGCGCTGTTGCAATTTTGAAATGGCCACTAAATGAACTGTTAAGTCAAGAACTATCTGTACATGTCGGTTGTCTGAATTTTTGTCATGTGACTGTGGGATTGCTACAATGGTTGTACGTGTGAGGACCAGCCATAAGCCACTTTCTCAGTTCGCTGAACAAACAACTGTAAGTTGAATGATCCTTAAACCACCATGGTTGTAAGAACAGCACTACCTGCAAAGCTAATTTTAGTAAGACTTTGGTCTTCTTGTGGGATTGATTTCCTGGTCTGGCTCTACCTGGCGGAGTTGACATCAAGCAAGACTTTGGAAAAACATTTCTTGTTGAGGTCTGTAGATTCTCAGTCATCCAGGTCATAGTTGTCCCAAAGGTGTTTTTTCAGGAGGAAACTGTCAGCATTCCAATTAACCAACTCCAACCCAATAAACTCTGAGACAAACATTTCTTCAAAGTTCCATTTTATTAGAGTTGTCATATTGGCACATCTGGAAAAACCTAAATCTGAGAGTTCCGGTTTTCCCTTCCCAAAAGAAAAATCAAAGATCCATCCCCTGCGTCCATCATATGGTCCAATCAAATCTTTGTCCCAATTGGAGACATCCTTCCAGTCACTCCTCACCAGGTTCAGGCTAACATGTCCTTGACTTCTAAGAAAGAATGTTATTGAGTCTAATCTTCTACCTCACTAGGAAATCCCCACCTCCCAAATTCCCAGGCACTGAATGTGGCAGCCTCAAAGCTTCCAAATTAAAAAAAAAAAATGGCTTCCAAGGCTGACAGCAACTGGGCTTTCTTGTTTCTTCTTAATAGAATAGAATAGAATTCTTTATTGGCCAAGTGTGATTGGACACATAAGGAATTTGTCTTGGTGCAAATGCTCTCAATATACACAAAACAAAAATTGAAGAAGCTTCTTGGATGAGAAGCGAAACGTCTTCAAGGAAAAACCAGAAAAGTCTAGTCCAGCCTGTTGAAAAAGCACCATTGGGATTTCTTTTAATTCTCATTCCACGCAGCTGGTTGATGGCCAAAATGTGACTTCCTCTTCGATTATTCTAAATACCACACCCCAAACATTTCTGCAGAAACTTCAAAATTTAGCAAAACTGCTAAACTTTAATCCAGAAACTGGTTTGAACTTAGTGCAATAGCAATAGCACTTAGACTTATAGTGCTTTATAGTGCTTTACAGCCATCTCTAAGCTGTTTAGAGTCAGCATATTACTCCCAATTTTACCCACCTCGGAAGGATGGAAGGCTGAGTCAACATTGAGCCTGGTGGGATTCGATCTGCCAAATTGCAGTAGGAGTAGCTTGTAGTACTGCACTCTAACTACTGCACTGAGGCTCATAATAATAATAATAGCAATTATAGTGCACCATATTATTTAAAGGCAATTTCCAATTTCCCTTCTCTCTAATCTCTCTATTCTTTATTTTTATGTATGGTTTGATTGCATAAAACCTGCCAAAATATTTAAGCATCGACAGGCACAAATATATTTGTATTTAAGTATCAAAATACAGAACTTTCCTTTTCTAAAAACGGAGATGCAGGTAGGAATCTTAAAACTTACTCACCTGTGCATTAAGAAAGACCAAAACCAGAAACGCCAGCCCACAAATCCTACTTTTCAATCAACCTTTTAATGAAAAGTTCATAAAATAACAAAGTTTTTCATCACTGTACATTAAGACTGCAAATTACTGAATGCTGAGATCATATTATAATTTCTGCATTTTTTATTATTATTTATTTTCCCCCAATATGACACGCGAGTTGCAGTCACAACTGCCTGCAACTCTTAACCTGAATTCAAGCTTTTGAAGGGAAGAAGAAGACCTTGATAGGATAGGAACGTCAATTACATTTGCAAAAACATTTGGGGATTTACAGTCAGAAAGCAAGCGAGCGAGCGAGAAAAAATTAAGGCTCAAGGAGGTGGCAGGGGAAACAATAGATGCCCCTTTCTCCAGTTGGTGTTGAGAATTAAAGCAAACCTCCTCACTCAACACTGGCAATTTTTTTTCTCTTCCAATTTTCAACCCAAATCAGATTGGTGAAATTGACTCGCCATGAGTGAAACTGACTCGCCATCAACTCCGTAAGCTTCAAAAAGCAACATCCATGCCATAAGACAGAAATGGTTGGTAAAAGCAAAACCGAAGAACAGTTTGCCCAGTAGGACTCTCAACTTAACTGGAAAAAACAAGGAAAAAAGTAAACAACCCCCCCAAAAATTCTTGGATCCATTTTATCTGTTCCTGATGGGAATAACCTCCAGCTGCCAACACGTCAATGCCACATGTTCAATGTTGTGTAGGTGACGGAAAGAAATTGGAATGAGGAATGCTAGTAAAAAGTGGAAGTATTTGCAAAATTGGAGGATCTTCTTCCTTCCAATAGAGGTAGAAATGAGGTAGAAAACGAGATTCTCCATCCCTACCCTGGAACGTATGAACGTTGCCCAAAAGAACCGACGTTTATGATTGCACACAAATCTTATCCTAGGTGCCGCCTCTTTTGTGTTCCGAGAAGGAATTGGCTTGGACATTTTCCAGATGTGAGGGAAGTGAGATAAAGCAGCCTATTTTCATTTTTTTTTTTTTTAAAAAAAGGACTTCCTAAAAAAAAAATTGGCCAGCGGCTACACAATACCTGTGTGCCTTAGGACTTTGCAATGAGTTAATACAGCGCACGAGTGAAAACTGGCCCAAAGAAATGGGAGTTTCTGCTGTCCTTCGTAGACATGGTGTTATGTGTTTGTGTCTGCAAAGATTTGAATAATGTGCGTACGGTCACCTTTAAGCTTAAGGACAGAGTGTTAAGGAACACTTCATTCTTTCAATTGACTGTTTTTTCCCCTTCACCAAATCATCGGCGTTCAGAACTCTTACACAGAGGGTGGCAGGATTTCAAACCAAGAATAGATAGAGATATAGAGATAGATTGTAATCGACACATCCTTGCTCCCAATTTGCTCCTTTGGGAGTTGAGAGAATGAGGGAAGACGCACACCCATCAATGCATTCCTCAAGTGTGTGTCTAGTTCATATTGTAATTCATGCCACCTAAAATTGTCCGGTTTTAGTTTTAACATTTCACTCAAGCTTCACTCCTGAGGGGGATAAAGAACATTTAAGATAGAAGCGAGTGGCCATTGACTTCTTCAAAGACCCTAAAATACCAAAATATCTCATGGTCTCCCTCACCCTTAAAACTGGATCTTACTAGCACTCTCGTATCCATCAGCTTCACACAATGACTCCCAAAACATAGCCATAATATCTACAAGAGAATACCATACGTTAACAATATATGAAGAATATTTCTTATGACCTGTGCATAGTCTTCCACAGTTGAGTTTCACCGGATGTCCCAAACCTATCCAATGTCTCTATGCTACACGGACTTCCTTTGAAGCCTACCCTTAAACCATAATTAGTTCAGCTAAGAAATGGTCCACCTCAACTCCAGCTTAGCAAGATGGGAAGGCCCTGGAGGGAGGAAGGTTTCATTAGCTTGCAATATCCTAGGATTTTCTGGTTTGGGCTGCGAGGGCAACGTCCAGAATTCTCCAAGGCTTCCCAAAATTTACATCCAAGTGTCCCCAAAGGGTTGGAGCCTCTCGGTGCTTGGGACTTTATGGTTGAACATGTGGAAGGACAACAAATGACAGCTGAAGGGCCACCATTCTCTTTGGTTCTTGCGAGCCGGGTGCGTAAACCTTTTTTTTTTCTTGGCCTCCCGTGCCCAACTCTTACAAGCCCCCTTAAAGCAAAAACAGACAAAACAAATCAAATTTCAAAAACGCTTATTATTGCTTGCATTGTAAACATCAGAAAGGTCATTGGGATTGACCAAAGAAAATATTCTGCGTTAGGCATCAGGGAGGTTTTGATTTGCCAAACTCTGGAAAGTTTCTTGAGGCTGCTTTTTCTTAGAGGTGCAACACTCCCTTCTCTAGGTTGGTCTCAACTGCATGGAAAAAGTAATATTAATAATGACAACAGATTCTCTCTCTTTTGCTTTCTGCACCAAATGACTCCAAATGTTTTCTCTTAGGAGCTGAAGTTCCTTCCCCCCACCCCACTTTTTTTGTTTTGTTTTTAATATTTAGAACAGAAGTGACATGGCAGAATCTTTTTTTTAAAAAAAAAATACTGTTAACCTTGATTTGACCTGCACTGCTCAAAAAAAGCGCTTTACACATTGGTTTACTCATGCACGTACACACCCTCACGCATACAAATGAGAGAAAATAAAAAACAAAAACAAAAGCAAAACAATAACAAGGAAGGAAATTGTATTGAGAGTGACATTGCTATAACTGGAAACATCTTAAATACAGCGAAAAACAATATTTTTGTCTTTTATGGAAAAAAAAAGAGCTACAAAAATCCACGGTTTGTATTGTCTTCACAGGTTATGGTTTATGGCTATGCCGAGAGAGTCTCTGAGTTTTTTTTTTTTTGTTTCTATTTTTTTTAAAGTTTTTAAACTTTTTTTAAAACTTTTATTATTATTTTTCTTTTTGAAATCCTGTAGCAAAGACCCTGCTGAATGCATCGTTTGTCTTTTTGCAAATGCTGAGGTTTATTTATCTTTTTTTTTTCTCCTTGCAAAACTGTGCATACAGAATCTTGAGAAATAAATACATTCAATAAAGCACGTACAATATTGATATAAAAACAAACAAAAACAAAAACAAAACAACACTGTCAAATAGTGTTTGCACCATCTTTGTTAAGATATTCAAGACCAGGCAAAATTAATAAAGTTTTCCATCAGCCTCTTTCCCTACCTTTGTGCACCCTAAAAATTTCAGGCTATTTTTTTTATGTGTTTGCTTTTGCTCTTAAAGGATGTGGGGGAAGAAAGAAAGCAGAGGAAAAAACAGCATTCAACGAAGATCTCGGATAAAGTGTGACTGTTCTTTAACTTGGGTGATGCACAAAAATAACTTCAAAAGATGTCTCCTTTAAAAAAAAAAAAGCAGAAATATTAAGAGGAGAATTATTATTTTTTCCTCTTTACAGAAAATATTGAAGGTGCATTTCTGGATCGTCCAGGCTAAGATCCACTCAATCTAGATCACAATCTGGAAAAGTACACATGAACAGGAAGAAAAAAAGAAAGAAAAAAACTGGTAGGAAAAAAAATCTAGTTCTTAGATCAGATATGTTGTGTAGTAAGACTTATTATGTCTTCGTGCTGAGTGAAAACACTTCCCCTCTCCAGAAAGTGCACCAGATTGCAAACCAGAGTAAGGTGGATCTCCTCACTTGGAGGCCATCATTTGAGAAGCGTCTCAAATTCGCCGGCATCCCCATCCAAAAAAACACAACTGTCATCTAACTTAAAACATGTTTTGGCTAGAACCACCAATCCTGAAGCTAGAGAGGACATCTAATCCTGAAGCTAGTGAGGATACCTAATTCTGGAGGAGATAGGAAACATCTCCAGATCTTCCAGATGTTGCCAAATGTTAGTATGCTGTAATATGGCAACAGCTGGAGGATCACAGGTCATCCGGGCCTGGGATTTCCTCGTGTCACTTCTTGAGATTCGTGACCAAGATCAAAGCTATTGACCATTCTAAGGTCTTCAACAAGCTTCTGCGCCTTTTTAGTGGAGTTAAAACTGGGTTAAACACATACTTTGGGACAATTCTTCAAGAATGGTGATAGATGACCAGCACCCCAATACACCTGACTAACATTCAACACTAGTTTCTTCTCCAACAAAGATTTCCTGTTGGTGGTTCTCTACCGTGTGTGGACAATTTCCCCTATCCCTTGCAGAGGAAACATTCCATTGTCTCAATTTCTTTGTGACTTGAGAACTTTTTGTGGTCCAGCAATTTGCTATGGAAAGTTATCAAGGCTTTTTGTGATCTTTTTTTTTTTTTTGGACAAATGGAAGTTCCTTCTCATCCTATCTGTGGTCCTACGGTTTCCAAGAACATCATCTGATGGATGGACTACCGTCCAACTGCTATTCTACTGGCCACTGGCAAGGCTGATGGAATGCCAAGTTCTTCTGAAGATCTTAATGGTTCATCTTCCTACTCCTAAACCACGTTAAAAAAATCCTGGAATAACAAAATCAGTTCTAATTGAACTGCTGAGGTTAGGTGGTTGTGGGTTTTTGTTTTTGTTTTCCCTTCCTTTCCAAAACAGCACAAACAGAAAACATCCTACAAACTGTTTACCTGCAATTGTCAGCTAAACCAATGGAAAAAAAGCAATCATTAATTTTGACTGGCCCCTAGATCTATATTGAGGTCTGTAACTGTAAAAGTTTATGTAAACAATGAGATAAATATATTAATTTTTTTTCTGAGCCAAGTGAGGTTCCATAGTTATTCAAATGTGCTTTGGTTTTAAAATAGGAATTTCTTTTGGGTGTGAATTTGGGTTATGAGCTGTCTTTTAATACAACTTTTTCTATGTTATTTTTGTTTTATTTTTTTTTAATAATCCAACTCCGAAAACATTCTGGTGATCTAAATTGATTAAAGCATAGAGTTAAACTGTCGGGCCTCTGTGATTTTTACATTTTTTTTTCTTTTAACAACAACAACAACAAAAAAAACACCAACCTCAGGAGGCTCTTTTCTGTATCTCAAAAAAAAAAAGTAGCAAATTAAAATAAAACAAAACCAAAAAAAAAAAAAAAAAAGGGAACAAAGAGAAAGGAGAAACCAAAACCGGAACCAAGTGTTATTTCCCTCCCCACCCGACCCCAGAATTCTTAAAATCTTAAATATGAAACTAGTGTTTTGCTTTTTTTTTCTTTTTTTCATTAAAATACAGAAAATGCTTGATACAATACTATGTCGTATAAATGCAGTCGAGTGTCCAGACTCTTTAAGTTGAGTCCTGGACAGTCCCTGAAGTTTTGAGAATTATTTGATTTTTTTTTTCATTATTATTGTCACCGTCTTGGGAGGTGAGGAGGGGAGGAGAGGGAAAGGGAGGAGACGGGAGGAAGGACATCAAAATCCTATCTATGGAACACTTCTACACGGCTACTTTTGTCGGAAAGGGGTGAAACGATGAAAAGAAACGGGGCGTTCCTTTTTTTTCCCTCAAATTTTTTTTTTGTACAATACTCGTGCTGTACACAGACTTTTTGTCGTGTTGTTTAAGTGCTGAGGGGGGAGGGGGATGAAAGAAAAAGAAGAAAAAAAGCAAGCTTAAGTAGAAAAAGAAGAAGCGACCCAACGATCGTGGGTCCTGAAACATCCCCAAGATTTCAAAGCTTCAACCAGAAACCCAAACAAAAGAAGACCCAACTTGAAAAATATCTACACCCAGCCTCAAGACCTCCAATGTCTTGAATCTAAACTCAACATTTCAGCGAAGAGAGGAATGGTTTCCTCTTCGTAAATGTTCCACACTCCTTTGGATTAACTAAGTGGACCTTTTCTGGATGGCAATGTAGAAGTTAAGTAGCAGCTGGAAGAATGATGGCCTGCTTCCATAGGTAGTTGGACCTCCAAACTTCTGGCTTAATAAGTAACATTTGCCAGGGTTGGCTCAAAGGCCTACCTCATCCCGAGGCCTTCTAAAGTTCTTCAGCTCAGTTGCTCTAAAGGTCATGGAAGAAGGAACCATCCCGTAAAGTATGTCATGGACCAGAGACGTCCATGATTCTGGAACAAAGAGAAGCTTGGGGGTGGGTGATTTTTTCTGAAAGGATGGTGAGGTAGGAACAAAATATCATCCTCAAAGTCGCAACTTTAGACCATACAATTTTGCTAGCCCGAGGCGTGGCTTTTGAAGGCATCTCAAGTCAGAAAAGGTCTGGAGATGAACGGAAGTGGGAGTGTAGCCTGGGGATTTATATTCTTGAAAAATTAGACACCTGAGCCCCTGAGCATCAGGTCAAAGGACAGTTTCCATTGAAGCTTTCTACCACCCAACTACTAATCCACAAATGCTGGCTTTGAGGAGAGGTTCTCTGTTTTCACCAAAAGTGAAGCATCTATTCCTCCCAAAGGCCAGATGGTGGTTTCACCGTAGGAGTCACAGAACTGAGACATTCTACACACATCCTGGGGCATTGCATGGGGCCTCCCAGCTCATGAAACCTTTGGAGTCTTGGCACGAAGCCCTTTTGCTAACCAAAAAACCCTCCTTACCATTAGAGGAAACAGTTCTCCTCCCTCAAGAACAGAGGGAGGAGACCAGTTTATCTGGAAATAAGATGCAGCTTACAGTGCTCTGTGCATAAAGTTTAAGGAAAGGATTGATGGGGATTTGGGTGGTTTTTGTTGTTGGGGTATTGCATTGCCTGCAAAAAACCAAGGAATGATGCATACAGTTTAGAAAAATGGAACAAACAAACAAACAAAAAGAGAGAGAATGAGATTTCGCAGAAAGATGGCTGTGGGTTTGGCCAAGAGAGGGGAGTAGAGTTTTCACATTCATGTTCCACAAAAATTAAAAAGACAAAAACGAGTGACCCACAAAAAAAAATAAAAATTAAATCCATTCTGCGGCCTTACACAAACATCCCCGAATTTGAGGATGCATGGAATTGAAAAATGAAACGTGAGGTAAAGATATTTTAAGAAGGGAAGAAGACGACCAATTTTCCTGCACAAGGGCTCACGGTTAGTCGTTTGAAGGCGTCCTGGGTGAAAACAGGGAAATTTAGGCTGCCTTAATTCAAATATGGGTTTGTCTCTATGCTAATAAAGAGGAGAGGAAAACACTTAATGGGAGAGTGGCGAGAACGGAAAAATGCAAGCTTCTTTCTCTTTTATTTGAACAGGCTGAACTTTCTCCATTTTGGTTTTTTTTTTTTGGTCTAAACTTAAAAGACAAAAAAGGTGTTTTTTTTTTCCTTTTTGTTTTGTTTTTTTTGTTAAGAAAAAAAGAAAAGAAATAGGGCGCTTTGGTGACCCCTACCACCACCATCATCGTCATTATAATATTAACCATCATCATCATCATCAACAACAATCATAAACAGAACAATGGTTTCAAGCAAGAAAGCTAAAGTAGAATGGCGGGAAATGTAAACCTTACTCCATTCAGACTCGAGAGAGAGAGAGAGAGAGAGTTGGGGTTCTACCCACCACTGACACCCCCCATATGGGGTTGGGGCTCAGCCATTCACTTTCCATAACTGGTCGTGCCAACAAGGTTGAGGGCCCTCGTCTCCTACACCTATAGCAGCTGTTGGCGGTGAGGTCTTGTGACAGACAGTGTATGGCTGTTCCATCCCAATACGTGGAACCCGTTCGTGCATCCCTTTAAGAACGAAGGTGGAACGAGCACATCACCCAGGTCGACATCCCTACAACTACACCCCCGCCACCCCACTCCCCCAAAAAGGAAGGAAACAAAAGACTTTGGTTGGGTTCTCCACATTCTTATTGCGCTCTGGATCCTGGCAGGACCAATGGCTATGCCGTTGACCGGTGGGGGGAGGGGTCTTCAAACTTGGCAGCTTTTAAGTCTTGTGGACTTCAAATTCCTCCTCCAGTCAATCTTAGCTCAGGAATTCGGGGAGCTGAAGTCCACAAGTCTTGAACTTGGCCACGTTGGAAGACCCTTGCCGTTGACTGTCTCATCTGGAGCCCATCGAAGGGACAACCAACGGAAGAAATGGCGTTTGTCTCCCACCATGGCATCCAGGTTCAATAAACAAGGCTACCCCAAAGCAATTTTCTTTTTTTTTTAAAAAAAAAGGTTTTGTTTTTTTTTCTTTTCTTTTTTGTGGACAGAAAACCCCAATGATTTGGTGGCACCGCTTATCTTCTCTGGACCTCCAGCTTAAAACTACTTATCGTCTTTGGCCATGCTTTTTGCATTTCTGACGGAAGAAGTGAGGTGGCAAAAAATCCCCTTAACCTTCGTTTAAATGCCTACTTTGTACACTAACTTACAACTGTGGATAAGTGGGGAGAGGGCTGGAATGGGGGGGGGGGAAGGACGAGGAGGAGGGCGGGACAAAACACCACACCTAATTATTTCGCTAACCATCTTATTGTTCTCGTGAATTCAAGAGGTAGAAAAGAAAGTTGGGCCCTGCCGTTTCGGCCCAACTCTTTTGTGAAGGAGGAAAAAAGCTAAGTGCACGCATACAAACACCCCTGTGCATGCGTGCAGACAGACGGACAGAGACACATGCGCACCCCAAATAATAACAATTTTTTTTCAAAAATAAAATAAAATGAAAAGGTACCTAAAGGAACTTGTAGCCATTTCAGCCTACTTCAATTCCCGCTGCCCACCCGAAGTCCCTTAAAACTTTCCAGTTCCAACACTTACATCAATATGAACAACGCATCGTTTTTCCTCTTAATAGAACAAGTACCTCTAAGCACAAAATATCCATATGAAAACTAAGGGAGTTTTGGGGGGGAGGAAATTAAACTCAGATATGACCCCTGCTCATTTTGAAGGAAATTCCTGGGGTTGGGGTGTCAACTCAGCCCCCCCCCCCATTCAGTCATGGATAAGGCTAGAGAAGATCAAAAGAGGTTGAGAAGGAAAGTTGGACCAGAAGAACTTGAAGACTAGGGTGTGATGGTTAAGGCGGGCCAACTCTTCCCTTAGGACTTGATGGGAGAAAGGGACAGTTGGAAGGAGACCTTCCTAGGTGGAAAGCACCATGTAGAAATGGGGGAAGCTCTTTTAGCCAACGGAGAAAGTCCTTGGTGTTTGTTCTCCAAGGAACATCTCCCCATTGCAGCTTTGAGGGACAACCATCCATTTAAACCAGGTCAGTTGTAAAAACTAACACCCCCCCAAATCCCCCTTCAAAAAAGGATAAAAAAAAAAAAAAACCCAAGAAGGCCCCTCCACGGGCCACTAAAGGGTATCCTTGGAGTTGGTCAGAAGAAATAAAAAAATAATACTGTGGTGGAAGTTCTACCATAGCAATTCCAAAGTGCTAAGAACGTAAACCGAGGTGGTGAGGGGGCAAGTCCCTCGTTTCCATGACTAAGACCACCTTAGCTCCCCCCCCCCTTTTCCCCATGGGGCCCTCAATTTCGATTGGTATCAACCAGGAAGGGCTTTCTTCCTAGACCACCCCTCAATTCCCCCTACGGCGGAGCTCCTACGTCATCTCCCTCGCCCCACTTGGATTCCCTTACAAGCCCCTGAGAGAAAAGCTGAAAAGGAGGGAAGGAGTCTGGAAGTTAAATTGGGGCTGGGGGTGTGGGTTTCTTGGCAGAGGGGAAGGGGAAAGAGGCGGGGAGGGGAACAGGAGGAAGGAAGGAAGGAAGGAAGGAAGAAAGAAAGTAAAGCTCTGTTTGGTTCACGCCTTCCATGACTGAAGAAGGGAGGCAAAAATGTCCTGTGTGTTTGTATAGTCTGTTTTAAAGCAGCAAGTCGGAAGGGGTATTCCTGGTGGGTGGGTGGGTGGGTTGGAGGGGCTCAGAGCTCCTTGGGAGAAACTTTGGCTTCATGTAGGAGAGGTATGCATTCTCAAGTGGCTAATGAGGTTTCGTTGCTGGGTAAATTTCCCGCCGCATAGTTGACATTCGTAGGGCTTTTCCCCTGAGTGGACGCGCATGTGCTCGGTCAGCCGGTACTGCCGGGTGAAGCGCATCCCGCACTCCTCGCAGGCGAAGGGCTTGAGTCCCAGATGGCTGCGCATGTGCCGAGTCATGGTGCCCCGCTGGGTGAACATCTTGCCGCAGATGTTGCACGGGAAGGGCCGCGTCAGCCAGTGAGTCTTCTCGTGCTGCCGGAGGGTGGCCGGATCTTTGTAGCTCTTCTCGCAGACCGAACACTTGAACGGCCGTGGTTCCGAGGCGTAGGGCTGGTTGGGGTTCGACAAATCCTCGGCCTCCTCTTCTTTATCCTCGAACGTCCCTTCCTCCTTGATGTACAGCTCTTCCTCCGTGTGCTTCTCCACGTGGGCGTTGAGCTGCTCCGAGCTGGGGAAACCCTTCCCACACGGGATACAGACATACAAGTTGTCCCCGAAGGCCACGGGTTCATAGCCTTCCTGCCGGTAGACGTAGTTGGCGCTGCTGTGCCCGCCGTTCTCGCTTTCACTCTGGCCGCTGTCCTCGCTGTTCTCCTTGCCGTTCTCCACGTCTTCTTTGCAGGCGTGCAACGGCGGCTCCGAGCCATAGGGGCTCAGGCCTAGGCTACGCTCCGCGGACTTGCACAAGGGGCCCATTAGGATGCCGTTGGGCAACCCCTCGCCTTCCTCGCAGCCTTTGCCCCCGCCCTCCTTGCGGTCGAAGGGGCAATCCTTCTTGAGCCACTCTTTTTTGCGCGAGGAATGGCGTAGGCTCTTTCGCTGGTTGCCTTCGGGGAGGGACTGGCGGTCTTCGCTGAGGTCCATCTCCATGGGCTCGCAGTTGTCTAGGAGGGTGGGAGGGGCTCCGGAGGTGGACTCTTCGAACGATGAGGCACTGTTGGCGGTGGGGGCTGAGGCGGGCCGGGGGGAGCCACGCTGACTTTCGCCGTGGGGGGTATCATCTTGGGGGGCTACAGTGGGCAGGGAGGGGCTTTTTTTGGACAGATCCAGCCCGAGTTCCTGGTCCACACAGCTCCCGTTGGTGCTGTTGCTCCCCTCTCCCAGGCCCCTACTCAAGGCATGAGAATTCTCTTGGTTGGAACTGTTCATGAAGACCTCGTCATCCGAGACCTTCACCTTTGGCATCTCTTTCGGCTGAGAGCCCTTCATCCCTTCGGCTGACCCTGAATAACGAGTAATAACGGAAGCGGTGGCAAGTCTCTGGCTCCGAGGCGGCCGCCCGACGCTGGAGGCTCCCCCAGCCCGGCCAGCGAAGGCCCGCCCGCTGCGCTTGAGCTTCTTCCTACAAAGGGTTGCCAGGTCAGGAAGTTGGAGGTAGCTTGCTGCGGTGAGGAGCGCGTTGAAGTTCTGTTCCCCAGGCTGGTCGGTCATTAAGAGCTTACCAGTATAAATAAAGTCCAAGATTTGCCGGAACACGGTCGGGTTGACCATGTCGGTATCTAAGTTGATCAGGTTGTCGTGCAAGATGAGGGACTTGAAGTACATGCTGCTGGCCGCCAGGATGTTCTTGTGGGCACGGAAGAGGGCATTTTCGACAACGATGATCACATCGCAAAGGAAACCTTTGGCTCGTTGCTGGTTAAGCTGCAGGAGCAAATGTTTGGCATGATTTGGCAGTTCCATCTCCACCTTGTCTTCCCTTTCCTGGTCACCTGATCACCTAAAAAAAGGGGACAGGAAGAACCACAACAAATGTCAGTCCGTTTCTCAGCTCCACTGCTCTGTTCCTCTCCTAGGTTAGCCACCAGAGGGGTGGACTTCAATCTCCAGAATTCTCTGTACATGGTTATCCTAGCTAGGAATTCTGGGAGGTGAAGTTCACCTATCTGGCAGGCCCCCCTAGGCAAGGGGAACATTAATCGTCTATTGCAGGGGTGTCAAATTGAAGGCCCAGAGGTCGGATCCAACCCATGGGGTACTTAGATCTGGCCCGCGGGACCACCCTGGAGACAGCGAAGGAGCAGCCCACGGCACCCCTGCCAGCAAAAACGGAGCTCAAGGGGGCCACACTCTGTTTTTGCTGGCAGAGGGTTGCAGGAGGCAGCCACAGCCAAAAATGGGGCTCAGGAGCCCATTTTCACTAGGCACCCCCAACACGAGTGATGACGAGCTGGCCACGCCCATTCTGCCCCCTCCCCAGGTCAAACACAACCCTGATGCGGCCCCCAATGAAATCAAGTTTGACGCCCCTGATCTATTGCTTAAGGCTATGCTCAAGTCAAAACGTATGTAATTCAGTGGTGTTGGATCCGTCTTCTCCCAGTAACGACCAGTACGTGAAAGTCGTCATCGCTATGGGCAGCTATAACATGCTACTTTCCCCCCCCCTTTCTCTTTGCTTTTTATTAAAAATTATAAAGTCCAATCCATTTGCAAAAATTGATCTGCACTGCCACGTTGGATGGAAATTACTAGCAAAAAGGGATCTATACTTTTTAGTAGCTCCCTGCTCCAGCGGCCTACTTAAGCAGTTCAAAACCATGCAAGTGCGAGTAGATAAACAGGCACCGCTTTGGTGGGAAGGCAACAGCCGTGATGGCGAACCTACGGCACACGCGTGCCAGAAGTGGCATGCAGAGCCCTCTCTAGACACGCACTCCATTGGCAGCTGCTGTTCTGGTTTCTGGCATGCCAGCCAGCTGGTCTTTGCGGGTGCTGGAGCGCCAGAAAACAGTACAAAAAACAGGTCATTTTTCAGGCCATTTTCGGGCCTGAAAAAGGCCTTGAAAATGGCTCAAAAACAGCCCACAACTGTCCTGAAAAACGGCCCGAAAAGGGTTTGTAAATGGCCCCAAAACGGCCCAAAGAACAGCCTGAAAACAGCCCCCCCAAAAAACAGGCATGTATGCAGCACTCCGGCACCCACACATTGCACATGTGTTCTGGCTTGGGCACTCGGTGCTGAAAAGGTTCAATGGGCAACAGCGTTCTTGTGTGCCTTTGGCGTACAGCTTATGCTGGCTACATGACCGTATGAATGGTCTTCGGACAACGCTGGCTTCCTCGGCCAAGGCAGAGATGAACAACGGTGTTGGAGAACGACTGATGGGGAAAATTTTACTTTTTTATAAAGTCTGCAACCAGCAAAGTTTCATCTTTAAGAGGCTTTCCCACTGCTGACAAAGCGAGGGAAATGGAATTGGCTTTGATTCGAGGTTTCTGCAATGCACCAACAGAAGTGTGCACCACCAAATCCCGCATCACGGCTTCCTTCTGAAGATTTTTTTTTTCTCCACCCCACCTATGCAAATCTATGCAGATGGAATTGATCCATCAACTAAATAACGATATGGGTCATTGGGTAATTAGCTTTAATATCACGGCTTGCATCCGAATGTAATACAAGCTGTGCTGGATTAAATCGGAAGCCCTTCTTAGCTCTGTGTTTTAATGTTTGCAGGGGACGAACGAAAACAGAACCTATTGAAGAAAATCATGATGTGCGCAGAAATGGATAAACTAACAAAGGAACTAAAAAATAAAGAGGATTTGGATTATTATAAAATATGGGATAAATTTTATAGTTAGCTAGAGATGAGGAAGATTCAGGTGAATAAGGAATGATTATATGTATATATAATGTATATGGAATGAATTTATGTGTTGTTATTATTATTAGATTTAGCAATGTAATGACAAAGATTGATGTTAGGAATGACTGTACCAGGTTCAACTTTTTTAATGTATCTTTGTGTTTGTGTTTGTTTGTTTAATAAAGAAATACTTAAAAAAAAAAACAGAACACAAGTCCCTTTTCCTACCAACATTCCTTAGTAATGGAGGCAGAGTTGCTAATAAGACTGGTCTTGGGAGAATCTATGCATCAAAAAGAAATCTGATTTAAAAAACACTCTTTTTTGGTGGGGGCAGCGGTGAAATATGCATTCACAAACCAGGCTGCATCTAAAACCCTCTTATATTTGGGAAATATCTGTTCCACAGAGCATCAACCTTGTATACACTTAAGTTTCCACTATGTATTCAAAATGAGCAGTGATCAACCTATATATGCATATATACATATGGCTGCAGGTACGTGTTTATAGTATGTACTAGCTCTATACCTGTGTGTTGCTACAAAACTATGTGGTCGGGCTTAGTTTTTGGGGAGGAAAATAAGGGGGGGGAAATTCTGTCTTTGCCTATCAGCATCCATCGGTATTCATCTGGCTAGCGTCCTGTCAGTGTGTGAGAGAGTTGAGGGCTGTTTGGAAACTGAAACAGTATTTGCCGTGTGAGCAAGGAGGAGACAGCAAGGAGCCTGGGCGTGGCTTAGCTCAACTGTTCTGTCCTAAAGCTGCTTGGTGCTGTGAAACTGAAACTGAAACTCCTCTGCTTGTGTTTTGCATTTGGAACAGGTTTCTTTTCAGGTGGGGAGGGGGAGTAGAACTCCTTAGCACCAGAGCATGTTAATAATAGTAGTATAAAAAATACTAATGCTCTGATAGTCATTTAAAAAAAAATTCCTTTCTTAGTGAGCACCTAGAAGCCAAAAGGACCATTTCCCACGTCATTGTAGTTGTTCTTTTAAAGTTGTAGCAACGTTTCAGCAGAATCTCATCTGCCATCATCAGGCTTCTGTATGATGATGGCAGATGAGATTCTGCTGAAACGTTGCTACAACTTTAAAAGAACAACTACAATGACGTGGGAAAATACCCAAACAAAGCCGAATGCCATACATGTAAGTACCCACGAAAACTTAAGAAAACAAATACACACACACACACACACACACACACACACATATGCTGGGCTGGTTGGCTGCGCTGCTACCTCTTGATTGGTTGATGGAGTTGATGTTGGTATAATGGGCTGTGTGATGGCCTTGTGAGTTTTGCCAACCAGCCCAGCACACCAGCCCCCACCACCAGTATTTATAGAGAGACGGCAGCTCCGATCACACACTGCTTGCACTGGCACGAAGCCGAAAGCACCAGCCTGAGGATGGCAAGTGGGACCTCGCCGAAACGTCGCCAAGATACTCTTAATCTTACACGGGAAAAGACCCGAACACACCTACATACATACATACATATAATGGGTATTTGTGCATCCGTTTGGGCGGATATATGCTTTCTCTTGAGAGCAAGCAATAGAATTTTCATTTTTAATGCTCACGACAATAAAAAGTTACCTTATCTTATCTTGCAACCATAGCAAGTTGGGTTTTTTTTTAAAAAACAACAGCCTGAAGAGATTTATTAAAACCCCCAGGAGAACAAAATGGCCAAGTTTCTCTTGGATTGGCAGCCTGCCCACCCATCGTAAATGGTCTCTCAACTCGTGTTCAGCAAGATCTTAGGCATTCTTCTGAAAGAGATGCTGCCATGTTCCCTCCGCCCCCAGAAAAGAAAAAAAAACCACACACACTAAAGGCGAAGTAATTAAGAGAAGAGACGAGCCAGCAAAAAGCATCGTTTGTGCTGAAGTTGCAATCACCAAAATAAATAAATAAATCCTTCTCTCTTGGAGCGCAGGCACACCTGACGCCTCTGAAGGCAGAGATGGGGAAATCTCGCCCACAAAGGGCTGCATTAACAGAGGGATAGAAATCAAGATCACGTGAAGGGTTAACACCGCTCCATAAGGCCTTGGCAAAGCCACACTTGGGATATACCGCACCCAGTTTGGGTCGCCACAATATTAAAAAAAGGATGTTGAGACTCTAGAAAGAGTGCAGAGAAGAGCAACCAAGAGGAGGAGGGAGCTGGAGGCTAAACCATGATGAAGAACGGTTGCAGGGGAATTGGATATGTTTAGTCTAGTGAAAAGAAGGATTAGGGGTGACATGATAGCAACCTCCCAATATCTCACACAAAGAAGAGGGAGTCAAGCTGTTCTCCAAATTACCGGAAGGCAGGACAAGAAGCAACGGATGGAAACTAATCAAGGAGAGAAGCAACTTAGAACTAAGGAGAAATTTCCTGACAGTGAGAACAATTAATCAGTGGAACAACCTGCCTCCAGAAGTTGTGGATGCTCCAACACTGGAAGTTTTTAAGAAGAGATTGGATAACCATTCATTTGAAATGGTATAGGGATTCCTGCTTAGGCCTCCAAGGTCCCTTCCAACTCTATCATTCTATTCTATTCTATTCTATTCTATTCTATTCTATTCTATTCTATTCTATTCTATTCTGTTCTATTCTGTTCTATTCTAATATTCTATATTCTATATTCTATTCTATTCTATTCTATTCTATTCTATTCTATTCTAATATTCTATTCTATATTCTATTCTATTCTAATATTCTATTCTAATATTCTATTCTTATATTCTTATATTCTATATTCTATTCTATTATTCTATATTCTATTCTATTCTATTCTAATATTCTATATTCTATTCTATTCTAATATTCTATTTTATTCTATATTATATTCTAATCTATTCTAATCTTCTATTCTATTCTATTCTATTCTATTCTATTCTATTCTATGCTATTCTATTCTATGCTATTCTATTCTATTCTAATATTCTATTCTAATATTCTATTCTAATATTCTATTCTATATTCTATATTCTATTCTATTCTAATATTCTATTCTATTCTATATTCTATTCTATTCTATTCTATTCTATGCTATGCTATTCTATTCTAATATTCTATTCTAATATTCTATTCTATATTCTATATTCTATATTCTATATTCTATTCTATTCTATTCTATTCTATTCTAAACTGAGCACTGGACGGGGACTTCTGTTGCAATGGGGTTGGGTTAGGGGGTAGGAAAACAGCAGCCTTGCTCTGTCCAGCTTTGCTGACTCAAGGAAAAAAAATCCCATTTTTACTGGCTGGCTGTCTCTCTCTCCCCCCCCCCCCCCATGCCAGATTGATTGGCCCTGTGCCCTCTTCCTTCCACCCTCATCGGCTGTCCTCTGGGGATTCTGAGCAGAGATTTAGCAGTGCTGGTTGCAACAAGTGGTGCATTAAAAAAAAGACCCAAGCCAGATTGTGCTTGCTGGGAAGAAGGAATTAACCTTGAGCCAGCCAGGATCGAACTCCTGGCTGTGGGCAGAGTTAGTCTGGAATGCTGCTTTCTGATAGGGATAGATAGATAGATAGATAGATAGATAGATAGATAGATAGATAGATAGATAGATATAGATGGAAATTGAACTGCTGGCAGTGGGCAGAATTAGTCAGCAATACTGCATTCTAACCACTGTGCAGGAAGGAAGGAAGGAAGGAAGGAAGGAAGGAAGGAAGGAAGGAAGGAAGGAAGGAAGGAAGGAAGGAATAGTACTTAGACTTATCTACCGCTTCACAGCCCTCTCTAAGCGGTTTACAGAGTCAGCCTATCGCCCCCAACAATCTGGGTCCTCGTTTTACCGACCTCGGAAGGCTGAGCCAACCTCGAACCAGTCAGGATCGAACTGCTGGCTGTGGGCAGAGTCACCACGGCTCCGTCGTAAAATGGGCCGCGGATACTCGGGCACCCGCTTAAACACTTGCCATGCAAAAGCAGCGTCCAAGCGCCAGGGCGAAGGAGGAGGAAAGGCGAACGGGGAGAAGACGGGGAGGGGATGCCTGATGCACCTGTGAAGGCCTAACGGGGGTGGGGTGGGGTGCTTAAAAAGGGCAGGCTAGTCCTGTTGCGGTTGCCGCTTACCATGGCAGGTAGGAGGGGGCTAAAGGTAACTCCATTCCAGACCCTCCCAGACGGTCTCCGTGCCGTTCCATTGAACACACAACCAGCACGCTGAACGGAGCACCAGTGGGGCTCGCTGTTAAATGCAATTAAGAGACTGCAATCAAATGGAAAGGTCTCTAGAAGTCAGAAAGCGGGAAGGGAAAGGAGACAAGAGAGGGAGGGAGGAAGTGCTTTCTGAATCTTGGTTTAAAGCTTTGGAGGGGGGCAGGATCAGAGGTGGGCATTCAGCAGGTTCCAACCAGTTCTGGAGAACCGGTAGCGGAAATTTTGAGTCGTTTGGAGAACCGGCCAATACCGCCTCTGACTGGCCCTGCCCCCATCTCTTCTCCGCCTCCCCTTGAGTCCCTTCCCTCAACCTAAGAGATAGTTCATTAGCCCTTTCATGTACAGCCGCACCTGATGCAATCTTTTAATCTAGATATTCCCATGATTTCAAGACTCAGAAGTCTACGCCCAGGAACAACGTTGCATGCTTTCAAACTGAAATGGGAACTATCCCTGACCTGGAAAAAAACAGGAGCCCAGCTAAAATATCTACCTTAGCTTTTCTTCTGGCAGGCTAGCATGACCAGAGTACATCCAAAGTCAGTAATAATAATAATAATAATTCACTGAAAACTATGCCAAAAGTTTGGATTTGGGTATAGTAACAACTACTGGGAAATATCAGGTTGAGAAGGTTCTGGAGAATGAAAATGTCAAGATCTTGTGGGACTTCAGAATTCAGACGGACAGGCATTTGGCCCACAACACACCTGACATAACAACAGTTGAAAAGAAAAAGGTCTGGTTCACTGACATTGCAATACCTGGTGATGCACGAATTGCAGACACGCAGCAAGAGAAAAATCACAAAGTATCAGGACTTACAAATTGAAGTTGAGCGACTTTGGAAAAAGAAATCATGTGTGATCCCAATTGTAATTGGAGCCCTTGGAGCAATACCTAAAGGGCTGCCTCGCTATTTGGAAATCCTGAATTTATCAGACTTGAATACCCTGATTCTACAAAAAACCATCCTACTTGGAACAGCTTATATCCTCTGACGCTACCTGAACAGTTCCTAGGTCCTTGGTTAGGACTCGAGCAATTGAGCTACCAACCAGCCCCAAAGGCTGTGAATGTCACTAAAGATTTACTACTACTACTAATACTAATAATTGCAGCCACAAAACTTCTATTTCTATTCTCCTTGCTGAAATAGAAGCAACTTTTTTTTTACTTACTGAAATGGACAGCCCTGGGACTTAGATGGTTATCAATCCCGGTTATTTTAACCCCTTTTTAAAAATAGAATTATATTTTTACATCAATTTGCACCGGGAAGAAGAAGAGAGAAAGAGAACAAAGACCAACTGAGTGTGTGTGTGTGGGGGGGGGTCAAAAACATTTCATCATTCCGTGAATTTTTTCCTTTATCGTAATTATATAATTACATCTATTTGACGATTGCATTCTGGCTTTTCATATAAAGAAATGAAATCTCAAGCAAGCTAGCTCCAAAGACTTAGCCCGTATTCCTTTTAAAAGAGGTAATTACTCTAAAATAATTAGAATAAAACAATTCAACAAACTTTTTTTTTGCAATTGCGTGTGTGGTTCAGGGGATTAAGCCTTTGAAAACCATCAATTTGGGACCGAAATACTCAAGTAGTCCTTGACTTACGGTGACAATTGAGCCCCCAAATTTATGTGGCTTGTCAAGTGAATTGCTACGGTTGTTAAATTAGCAACACCGTTGTTTAGTGAATCTGGCTTCCCCATTGTGATTCTTGCAATGCTGCATTTTAATATTTTGTCTCGCAAACCTGTGCCAGGAGTCACCCTCAGATCTAATTTCCAGTTCCTCAGTTTGCTCATCTTATAAGTTCTTCTTTTTTTGTATCATTTTGTAGTTTTAAAAAAAATCTGCACATATTTTGGAATGGTCTTTTATCTAATATATGCAGGGTTTTGTTTTGTTTTTTTCAAGCCATTCCCCCTCTGGAATTTTACATGTTTTGGGGATCATTTTTTTATTAAATGCACATTTTCAAAGGCTATTATGATTGGTGAAAGACCATCCATCTAACCACAGTCTAGTTTGAAATTCAGGAAACGCTACTTGAATAAATTCGCAAGAAGTGTTGAAGCACACAGATTTTTCTAACGTAAAGTAACCAAATCCTGCCTTTAAAACAAAACAAAAACACCCCTTTCTTTTTATATTCTATTATACACAAGGCAACTTAAAACAACTAGCAAAGGTAGGTCTGAGGTTTAAAGACAGTTGCACAATTTTGTCAAAAGAATTCTTTTTCCCCCCCTTTTCTTTCTTTCTTTTTTTGCTAAGGCAGCTTTCTAAGCTCTGTCTTGAGACGGAAGGCAAGCTGGTTTGGCCGCTACGACAATCACACACCCAACAGGCTTAGAAACAGTGTTTAAGTTTCTACAAAAGTTATTTAGGGCTGACTTCTTGGGGCTTTTTAAATCTTGAGATCCCAGCGAAGTTGATGGTTAATTGTGTGTGTGTGTGTGTGTGTGTGTGTAATAGGTAAACAAATCAGAGCTGACGTCTTAAGAGTGCAAAGGGAAAACAGAAACCACAAATGACCACTGTCGCATAGAATGAGGGTGGCACCACCAGAAAGACACAACATAATTCTAAAAAGATAGTAAGAATGCAGACTGACTGTATGCAGGATCAAAACATCTGGAGGAATGCTTAATAATAAAATAGAAGTCCTCACTTAGTGTCTGGCTGCTTAACAATTAGCATTCAGTTACGATGGAAACCCCCAAATGTATTTTATGACCCAATTTCAAAGTTAGGATGGTTGTACACACTCACGTATCTATTGTCACTTGATCAACTTTTGGGCACTTGCATTTAAGGCCATTTGCAGTGCCCTGCAGTCGTGTGTGTGTGTGTGTGTGTGTGTGTGTGTTGTTGTTTGCTGGTTTCTGGCATTTAATTCCAGCTTTAGACAAGATGCCCATTGGGTATAACGGATTTGTTTAATGACTGCAGTGTTTGTTTATCCACTGCTGAAAAAGATTATAAGATTGGAGCCGGTCATGTGATATAACCTGCTTAACAGCTGCCACAACTTACAAGTGTGATTCTGGGCTCAGCTACGGTCATAAGTTAAGGACTATCTGTACAGGGTTTGATGTAGGAGAAGAGATGGCAACACCTGAAGGCAGAGTCAAAAAAGCCATTAGCCTAGAATCCCTATGTAGCCACAAGTGGCCGAAATCCAATCTCCCTTGAGTGCCACTGACTCTATCAAACTCCTACCAGGTGCTAACCATGCAAGGCTTTTTAAACAATAAATCAGTTTAATCGAACCTTGACTGATGAACCTGGTCTTTCACGCTGGACACTTGATGGGTTAAAACCAACACTTTAAATGCCACTGGGAAAACAATTGTTTTTAACAATCTTTGCTCGCAAACACTATTCCATGCATTTGAAGCATCCTGTAGAACAGGGGTGTCAAAATCAATCAATCAGAATAGAGCTGGAAAGGGACCTTGGAGGTCTTCTAGTCCAACCCCCGTTTAGTCAGGAAACCCTATACCATTCCAGACAAGTGGCTGTCCAGTCTCTTTTTAAAAGCCTCCTGTGATGGAGCATCCACAACTTCTGGAGGCAAGTTGTTCCACTGAATAATTGTTCTCACTGTCAGGAAATTTCCACTTAGTTCTAAGTTGCTTCTCTCCTTGATTAGTCTCTACCCATTGCTTCTTGTCCTGCCTTCTGGTGCTTTGGAGAATAGCTTGACTCCCTCTTCTTTGGGGCAGCTCCTAAGATATTGGAAGACTGCTATCATGTCACCCCTAGTCCTTCTTTTCATTAGACTAGACATACCCATGTTTTAGCCTCCACTCCCCTAATCATTTTGGTTGCTCTTCTCTACACTCTTTGTAGAGCAAGGATCTTCCAACTTGGCAAGTTTAAGACTTGTGGGCTTCAACTCCCGGAATTCCTGAGCTAAGATGACTGGAGGAGGAGGGATTCTGGGAGTTGAAGTCCACAAGTCTTCAAGCTGTCAAGTTTGAAGATCCTGGTCTAGCATGGGAGTCTTCAACGTCGGCCATTTTAAGACTTGTGGGCTTCAACTCCCAGAATTCCTGAGCTAAGATGACTGGAGGAGGAGGAATTCTGGGAGTTGAAGTCCACAAGTCTTCAAGCTGTCAAGTTTGAAGATCCCTGTTCTAGAGTCTCAACGTGTCAAAATGGATTTTTTTCAAGGGCCGGATCAGCACTGTAGTTCTCCTCTGTGGGCCAGCCAGGGCGAGTGGAGGAGACAGGACAGATGCCTCCTGCTGGCCAAAACAGGGCGCAGGGGGACCATCTGAGGCCCACACCCTGTTTTCGGCCTGGACAGTCTCCTGCAACGCCCTGCTGGTCAAAATGGGGCACAGCCCCCCCCCCCCTCACAGAGCCCACAGGCCGGATTTATGCACCCCATTGAGTTTGACACCCCTGCTGTAGAGAGTAATGAAGATGACCTTGAGGAAGATATACAGGTGGTCCTCAACTTACAACCACAATGGAAACCACCGCCAAATTTATGTTGCTAGGTGAGACAGCTGTTAACATGCATCCCTGCTCCGGCAGGAAACTCTATATTCAGACCCATGGTCATCCAATCTCTTCTTAAAAAAACCTTCCAGTCAGCGGCGAGAATGATATTCACACAACATTGGAAGAATGAAATCATACCACCAGAAAGAGATAATAATCAGGAAAATAATGGGCTTGCGGAGAATTGGAAAGGCTAACTTAGAACTGAAAAAATGAGGGGGGAAATCAGATTATAATGAAACGTGGAATAAGTTTTATCAGGGGTTGCAAAAAAAAAAAAGAAAGAAGGGAAGGTCGGAACAAAAATAACCGCGATGAACAGAATCAAAAAGTAAATATTGTATCAGTAATATGAATGTTAATAGTCTAGTAATATTTTTGCATGTATGGCAAATGCAATGCCAAAATGGTGGCATTGTGTTGCATATTTATAGTTGTAAATAATATATATAAATAATAATAATATATATAAAAATAATATATATATATAAAAGCACAACTATAATGACGTGGGAAAATACCCGAACAAAGCTGAATACCATACATGTAAGTACCAGCGAAAACTTAAGAAAACGTATGTATATATATAAACAAAAAACCTTCCAGTGTGACTGTACTTTGGCCATCTTACTAAAAACCAGGATTTGTTGAATAAGCCACCGTTGTGTCAAGTTTTAAGATTTTCCTGGCTGGATCGAACTGAAAACCTGGCTCAACTGCTGAAGAGCCCTCGACGTTGATCCCAGAGAGAGATTTTAATCTTCTCTCCATCCCATAAGTGGAGTCTCTCTCCTCTTCTTTGCAAATGTTGGCTTGTCAGAGGGGTTTCCAGAGGGATGCAAATCCATAACGGAGCTGCGAAATCAGATGATGATGAATGGCCTGGTGGCTGTTTTTCTCCCTGACTCATGATAACCAAAAGAGCTGAGTCCTAAGTTTTAGCTTGATGGATTGCAGAGGTGTTTTAAACGTTTGCCTGGATTGAGACTGAGAAATGTCACGTGTGCTAACTAGGCCTGACCAAAATCAATCTCTAGTTTTATTGAGATCAGCTATAATAAGAGAAGATAAGATAGAATTCTTTATTGGCCAAGTGTGATTGGACACACACAAATTTAATTCTGCTGAACTTCCTGATCTCTGTTGTGGTCCACCGGCGGCCCGCGGAGCTGGCAGCAGAGTTGGACAGTAGGGAAGAACACGGGCCAATTCTGGAGTCTGGAGAGGGATCGGACAAGGGATCTGCATCTGACATAGAGATGGGGCCAGGGCCATCTGAGAGTTATGTGCTGACTCCGGAGCTTCCAGAATCTGACATCAGCGAGGCAGAGGAACAGGGGGAGCCTGTTCCCAGTGCGCGCTTGCACAGAGCTGCCAGAAGGCAAAAACAGTTAAGACAAAAGGGGTGACTCGGGAGAAAGGCTTGGAGGTGATCGGCCCCTCCCGTAAGACATAAAGGAGGAGCAAAGGGACAGGAGCCTTTGCTGGAAGCAACTTTTGTTCATTCTGGTCGGTTTAAACTCTGAATCTCTGTGTTGACTTTGTGCTCCATTTGGCCTTGTACGCTTAGTTGGCAATTTAAGAGTCACTGGCAGCATTTCAAGGGAGATAAAGGTGGGTGCTTATCAGCCTTATCCCGAAAGACTGTGGCAGATTTCTGTTGGACTATTAATGAACTGTTTGTGTTGTGGTTCTCCAGCAGCCTGAGCAGATGGCAGCAGAATCAGACAGTGGGGAAGAATGGAGACCAGTCTGGGAATCTGGAGAGGACTCGGACGAGGGTCCTGCATCCAATGTGGAGATGGGGATAGGACTATCTGGGAGTGGGGTGCTGTCTCTGGAGTCTGGCAGCAGCAAAGCAGAGGACCCAGGGGAGGCTGTTCCCAGTGCGCGTGTGCGCAGGGCTGCTAGAAGGAGAGAGCAGTTGAAACAAAAGGGGCGACTTGGGAGTAAGACTGGGAGATGATTGCCCCTCCCATCAGGGATAAAAGTCAGACCTCAATGACGAAACCTTTGCAGGAAGCAAAGTCGTTCATTCGGTTCAGATTCATTCTTGAAGCTCTTTGTACTTCGGCTGGGTTTTTTTCTAGTTTGCTGGACACTTCTGTTATTGGCAGCACTTCACAGGAGAGAAAGGTGGGTGCTTATCTCAAGGGACTGTTTGAGATTCATTACCGGCTGGGAATGAAAATAATTCCCAGCGTTGCAATAAAACATAGCAAGACTTGTTTTTAAAATAAGCGTGTGCGTAATTATGGTCTCAGAAGCATTGGTCAGAACAGTTTGGGACTCATTACGGGCTGTGAATGCATATAATAAGCCTTGGTCAGAACAATCTCCACCTCAAAATTCAATGAATTAGAGACGTGTCTTTACAACCACTTCCAAGTTTTAAACGTCTCTGGACATTAACAAGCCTGCAGCTCATTTTGCCTGCGTGGAGTTCCTGTCCGGGTAATCCTCGCCTTACAACAGTTCATTTAGCGACTGTTCAAAGTCACAGTGGCGCTGAAAAGAAAAATGACTTATGGCCGCCCGTCACGCTTAACCATCATTACAGCATCCCCCAATGTCACACGATCAAAATCCGGACGCTTGGCAACTGACTCGTATTTACGACAGCTGCCGCGTACCCTTGATTCCCCTTTTTGAGACCTTCGGTTGAGCGAAGACAATGGGGAAGCAAGATTCACTTCACAACTGGGTTACTAATTTAACAACCGGAGCGATCCACAATGAACAAACAGGACAAGGAAAGTCGCAAAATGGGTCCAAACCAACTTAAGCAGCGTCTCCCTTAAAAGCATGCGTCTCGGGCTCAATTGTGATCGCTCCCGGTGGATGAAAAATGGAACATTCCCTCTTCTTCACCCCCTTTTCTGCAGCCTCCCCTCCTTCCTTTCCCTAGGCATGCAACACCCTTAACAGGTGTGTCCCTTTAAATATCGACTGACACATTTGCAGAGAGAAGCCGTCCGGCGAAGGATTAGACTTCCTACCTCGGCTCACCAGCTGGAGTGTCGCCCTACCGGGGGTATCTCATATAACTATTTGAAAAGATATTTTCGAAAGCGCAACGGCAACCCCCTTGGCCTCTGACCTTGGAGAATGCGCCGAGCAACTGAACATTTGTGCTCCAAAAATGCAAGAATGCACACTTGGTACTCGGGGGGCTCGTCCCTTGGCACAGCCACCTCCAAAAAAGCAAATGTTTGGCCCGAATTGGATCCTGGACGCCCACCCCCTCTCCGTTAAATTAAAACTGATTTGTAGGGCTTCCTCCCCCCAAAAAAGAGAGACAGAAAGGTCTTTTTTAAAAAAGAGGATCTCTTCAGGATGAGCAAATAAGAGACACCAACACGGAACTGATGCTCAAATAAAAATAAAAAATAAATAAAGTCAAATAAAAAATAACGGACTGGGAAAAGTTCTGTTCGGAACAGCACCCAGCGTGGAAAAGCACCTATTTTTCAGCAGGAAGTGCTGTCCAGAATCAAAATAAGCCCGTGGGGAGATCCTGTGCTGTGATTATGAGAACATCTGGCATGGATCAGGATGCAGAAGAAACTTTTTTGGCACCACCGCGACTCTCTCTGGAAGCAATCAGGAGGTGAGACCTGGAAAACGAAGCATTGCTTCCACGACAGCTGCCAAAATGAATATTTTGGAAAGGAAGAGGCAGACAAAGATTGTACACCAAGCGGAGAGAAATCTGAGCAAACGGACCCGATGGGTTCGAATGTAGGAAGTCTACCAGGGTTTTTCCAATTTGCTCCTCGGGCAATCTAGAATTTCTGCGCTGGCCCAGATTTTTCAATTAGAAGGGGGAAAAAAAAAAAAGCAGAGGCAAAATTAAGAGGCTGGTGATGTAATCTGACACGGAAGCCATGTGCTAAAGACACTTAATCTGGCCTTCACGTGTTCCACAGCTGAACACCTCCCGAAAGGAGAGGCATCAAACTGAACACATGGAGAGGAGGAGGAGGAGGAGGAGGAGGAGGAGGGGGGAACCTAGAATCATTGGGTTGGAAGGGACCTTGGAGGTCTTCTAGTCCAGGGGTCACCAACCTTTTGGACCTCGGGGACCACCAAACTCATAATTTTAAATCTCCTGGACACTAATATGAATTTTGACTGACGGTGGTTTGCTGACATTGGTGGGAAAGTCGGTCCCCTATTCCAGAGCTGTAGTAGTCGCAGGACTGGCTTTTTGGTCATCTCGGAGCAGCTGCTCCTCCACCCAGGTGCACCGGCCTGCCATGGACTAGAGGAGCAGCTGCTCTAGGATGACTAAAGGACCAATCCTTTGACCACTGCAGCGCTGGAATAGGGGACCGACTTTCCCAATGTCAGCAAGCCACCCCGGGGCGGATTTCCCACCCCCGCTGGTGGGTCATATCTTCCAGTTTCAGCTCGCGTGGCTCTACTCAAGGTAAGGTTTACGCTTGGCCGAAGGGTGGGGGGCCAGCGGGTGGGCGGGCCATTTGGGCAGCTCAGCCTTGTGTTCCTGTGCAGCCTGGATTAATTGCTTTGGTGGGGGGGAGACATTTCTCTGCGGACCACCAAAATTTTCTCGCGGACTACCAGTGGTGCCTGATCCATGACCATTGTTCTAGTCCAACCCCCTACTCAAAGCAGGAGACCTTATACCATATCCTGGCCAAATGATTGTCCAGTCTATTTTTGAAACCTCCAGTGATAGAGCACCCACAAGTCTGAGAGGCAAGCTATTCCATTGATTAATTGCTCTGTCAGGACATGTAGGTTGGGTCTCTCTTTAACAAGCTTCCCACCCATTATTTCTTGTCCTGCCCTCTGGTGCTTTGAGGAATAAGTCAACCCCCTCTTCTCTGTGACAGCCTCTCAGGAATTGGAAGACTACTATAATTCCCTTTTTTTTTTTTTAAACATAATCCCTTAACTTGGGGTAGAGTCGGAATGATTGGATGGAGCTGAGCATTTACTGGCCAGATGCCCTTCCCGACACCTACACTGAGTTCACAGCAGATATTTTTTCCTTTGCATTCCGGGAGAGAAACATCTGCTGCTACCAAGGATTGAACTCTCCACTTTCCGAGTGGGAGGTGAGAGTCTTCACCACGAGGCCACCACGCTGTTCATCAGGAGAGACTACTATCGTGTCTCCCACCCCTTAATCCTGTCCGTCATACGATTTAGCCTCAAGACCCTTTGTATCCTCTTTGTTGCTCTTCTTCGCATGCTCGAGAACCTGATTTCCTTGGAGAGCCAAGCGGCGTGCAAAGGACAATCTCAAGGTAGCTCCTACAAAGAGATTACTCATGCGTAATACTGCAGGTGCCATAACCAGTTTGCGAAGCGCGAGCTTTTCTCTCCCGATAGGCTAAACAAAGAACCAGCTAGTCTTGTATTATTAATGCAATGGGTTTGCGGTTTCTCTGCATTGCTCGGTAGATGTGCTCTGGGCTGCAATCTGCAAGCTTGGGAGGAGACGCTGGAAATATTCAAGAAGGGAGTATTTCAAGGTTTTCCAAAAGTGGCCACGGGGCCACACAAGTTCTCTGTGGTTATGTCCATGTCTCCTCCTCCCCCCCCCAAAGATCTTCTGATCCCCCATCAAAAAAGGAAGAATGCTGGAAGAAGCACTGAACTGATTAAGACAACTTTTTAGATTAACAGAGTTGGAAGGGACCTTGTAGGTCATCTAATCCCACCCCCTGCCAAAGCAGGAGACTCTACGCTAAGGGTCGCCAACCTTTTGGACCTCCGGGACCACCAAACTCATAATTTTAAATCCCGTGGACCAGAGACCCTGGGAAAATGCCCCCAAAAAGTCTGCAGGAAAATTCCCCACCCCATTTTCCTACTGGTCGATCATCCTTTATTTGGGATCGCAGGATACCGTCTCCAGCTCCGTTCTCAGGGGGAGAGAGAGAGAGAGAGACTTTTGGCTTCATGCAAGGAAAGCAGCAGAAGCACCAAAAGTCTTTCTTTCTCTCCCCCAAACTCCGCCAGAAATGAATCTTTGTGAGACTTGTCACACCGACGCAGCCTCTTGGAGCAGGATGCTTTGCAGGGTCCCAAAAACTCATTTCCGGCGGAGTTTGGGGGAGAGAAAGGAAGACTTTTGCTGCCTTCCTTGTGTGCAGCCAAAAGCAGAAGAAGAAAGAAGCGGGAAAAAGCAGCCCGGTGGCCAGGCCAGGTGCGAGGGACTAGTGGGACAAGTTCCGCTCCCTCTGCCCTTTCCCCCTCCCCTCACTACCTCGTGTTGTTTGCAATGTAAGTGACACAAGCCTTGTGTTCCCACGGGCCATCTGGGTGGCACAGCCTTGTATTCTCGCGCAGCCTGGATTAATTGCTTTGGGGGTGACATTTCTCTGCGGACCATCAAAATTTTCTCATGGACCACCGGTGGTCCCCAGCAAACTGGTTGGCGACCACTGCTCTACACCATTTCTGACAGATGGCAGTCCAATCTCTTCTTGAAAGCCTCCAGTGTTTTGATTATTGGTAACAATAAAGATAGCCCTCAACTTAATTTGTCCAGGGACCATTCGAAGTGATAGCAGCTCTAAAAAAATGTGACTTATGATCCCTTTCCACTCTTACGACCGTTGTGGCATCCCCATGGTCACGTGATCAAAATCCAGATGCTTGGCAACAGGCTCATATTTAGGGTGGCTGCTGTGTTCCGGGATCAGGTGATTCTCTTTAGCTGTGATGGCGAACCTTTGGCACGCGTGCCACAGGTGGCACGCAAAGCCATTTGTGCTGGCACGCGAGCCGCAGAGCAAACTTACCTCACTGCACATGTGCATGCCTTACAGCCGATTTTCGGCCTGTTTGAGGCCTTTTCGGCCTCCCAAAGGCTTGAAGGAAAGCCTTTGCAGGCGAAAAATAGGCCTGTTTCATCACTTCACGTATTTCTGGAAATACCAGAAGTGATGAAACAGGCCTATTTTTCGGCCAGCAAAGCCTGCAGAAGCTTTCCTCAAGCCTCTGGGAGTCTGAAAAGGCCTCAAACAAGCCAAAAATCAGCTGGGAGGCACAGTGCAGGTAAGGGGGCAGTAGGGGATTTTGCACGCATGCCCAGGGGGCATGAGCATTGCCTTCTGGGTGCTGGCACGCGGCACACACAATTTTTGGCACAGGAGCCCCAAAGGTTAACCACCGCTGCTCTATGGCAACCTTTTGACCAAGTCAAAAGGGAATCCAGATTCACTTAAACAACTGTGTGACTAACTTGACACTTCAATGCTTAACTTAACAACCAGGGCAACAACTTACCTGCACTGCACATGTGCGCACCTCCCAGATGATTTTTGGCCCGTTTGAGGCCGTTTTCGCCCTCCCGGACGCTCGAGGAAAGCCTCTGCGGCCTCAGGAGGCTCGGAAATACAGGGGCTGCAGAGGCTTCCCTCGAGCGTCCGGGAGGGCAAAAACAGCCTCAAACGGACTGATAATGAGCTGGGATAATCAGTGCATGCGTAGTGTAGGTAAGGGGGCGGAGCTGTTGCATGCGCATGCACAGGTGGGCGGGGCACATTGCATTGTGGGTTCTGGCACACGCACGCTTGTGCTTTCGGCACACCACCACCAAAAGGTTCGCTATCACTGTCTTAAACCCACCCAGATTAGAGAAGCTGTGTCTTAAAAAACTAAACAATCATCTCTTTGTGCTTTTTTCCCCCCTGGTCCACAAGGAAACCTGTTTCCCATCTAAATTTTACCCAACGAAAACCAAGAACGTGTCCTCCCCCCGAGATGCCCACAGGAAAATGGCACCATCTTCCTCCATAGAGTATCAGATATTTTCTACTATTTCTAAATTTCAGATCGGGTGCATGGGTCCCCAGCCAGGGTTGGGATTCAACCGGTTTTGGAACGGTACGAGTGAACCGGTTCCTAATTTTTACACCTGGTTCACTGAACCAGTAGTTGCGAGGACTGGGTGGCCCTGCCCTTCTCTCCTCCCACGAGTCTCTCGTGGCCTGGTTTGGATGCCAGGAAAGTGCAGGGCCCCCACGGAGGTTCTGGGAGGGCCTCCCAGAAGTCCGGAAACAGGGACCTCCTGGAGGCTCAAGGAAAGCCTCCGGAGCCTGCAGAGGGCAAAAACAACCTCCCCTGGAGGTGGTGCAGGAAGCTGAGTAGTCCATGCCCACACCCACCCACCAATTGGGCAGAGAATCCCACTCTTGGCGCCAGCCAACCTTCCTTAAATGGACAACTTTGGGGGGGGGGGTGTATCCAGGATCCCGCCTTTCCCGGAGCAGCGTTGTCCTCATGCTCCTTCTCAACCTTTGGAGGCCAACAAGTTGGAGAAGGCTTCCCGAGAAGGTTCCCCCTCAAAGGCAATGCTGTAGCTCAACCCAAGAAACCCAACTTTTCCCTGAGGTTCACCTCTTCCGTCGACAGCAGAAAGGAAAACTTCGGTGGGGCCCGGAAGGGTGTTTTCTTCCACCTTTGGGGAGATGACCACCTCAGTTTTGGTTCCCCACGTTGGTTTCAAAAATCAACCACCCCCTCAACGGTTTTCAAGGAAAAAGCTTGGGAACCAAGAAGCCGCCCAAACCAAGAAGCCGATCTGAAGTTCAACTTCTGAGCGGCATCAAAACGCCTGGATCTTGGCTGACCCTTCTCCCAACAATTCCAAATTCCAATCCAAGTTCCAAGGGATCACACACACACACACACACACACACACATACACACACAACAGAGGGGAAGACCAAAGTGACACGTACTTTTTCCATTCTGGATAAGCCATTACAATCAAGAGTAGAAGACAAGGGAGAGGCAGAAGGCAAGCTCGTATCTGTTCCCCTGCCAAAAGGGTCAGGAGAAGGTTATGAGAAAATATGAAACATGTGTCTCTTGGACAAAAAAGATGGAACACATGATTACAACAGGAAATGTACAGGAAAGCAAGCCGGGGAGGGTGAGGGCATGCTTGCCAAAAAAACATTTCCATGGAAACCCAACCCTAAATAAGTCTCTTCCCACCATCATCAAGTTTGCAGATGTGCAATTCACCTGAGTTTGCTCCTTCCCTCCCTGGCCCTTCCCTCCCCGAGTATCCATCCAAGACCATCCATCTCTTCTCCATTATTCCCCTTCCCCCCTTTCAAAACGTGAGAATGCCGATGACACAACCGAAATGTTTTCTGCGTTAAGAAGCCAACTGCAAAGTCTAGCATGGGATCCAAGAGGATCCCACGGATGGACCCGAGAACGTGAAGTCCAACGTTGGATGTTCGCCTAGGATACTTGCATGATGGATGCTCTTCCTTCTGCCACCTCAACCTCCCCAAGTTAAAAAAAAAAAAATAACTGGCATTCTTCAAAACAACCGAGATCTTGCTTATTTGGGAGATCTCCAAACTTGGCCCTAAAATGGAGCAGAAACATTGACCAAGCAAGGTCCTAGCTCAATGTTTCTCAACCTTGGCCAGTTTAAGATGGGTGGACTTCAACTCCCAGAATTGCCCAGCTGGAGTTGAAGTCCACCCATCTTAAGACTGGCCAAGGTTGAGAAACACTGGTGTAGCTACTAAGTTGAGGTTGCAAGTGGTCTCCTTGCAAGTCTTCTTCCAAGGCCACCCTCAACTTCCTCCAATCCTGATGTCCAATTCTGGAGACACGATGGCAGAAAAACCAGCAGCACAGGTCAAGTCCTAACTTAAGTTTGTAGCTTCACATAAAATCGGCATCTATCTATCTATCTATCTATCTATCTATCTATCTATCTATCTATCTATCTATCTATCTATCTATCTATCTATCTATCTATCTTAAAAGGTCTCCATGCAGGATGTAAGCTGTCCCAAGCAAACCTGCCTTTTGCAACTGACCGATGGGGATTTTGTCAATGCCGAAGGTGTTCAAGTGGTTGCTTGTTTACTTTCTTTTGCCAATCGTTCTATTCTTGCTGTTGTTACCATATATATATATATATATATATGGAACCTTGTTTTTTTAATCCCCGCTTAGCAATAGGATTTAGACTTATATACCATTTCTCAGAGCTTTCCAGCCCTCTCTAAGAGGTTTAGAGTCAGCCTCTTGCTCTCAACAATCTGGGTCCTCGTTTTACCCACCTCGGAAGGATGGAAAGCTGAGTCAACCTTGTGCTGGTGAGATTCAAACTGCTGGCAGTCAGCAGAATTAGCCTGCAATACTTCTGACCACTGCGCCACCCCGGCTCTTAAATCCACTTTGTTGGAGTAAGTTGTGCAGACAGGTTGACTGTGAGCTTGGTAGTCCCATTGGAGTATGAACCTCAATTTCTCTGATGTAAGTTGTGGGGATTACCGAAATGTGTAGCAAGGGAACTCGTTTGAGTAAGCCTTATCTCCCTATACGTGTCTAAGGATCTTTTTCTAAGCAGTGATAAAAAATAAACTAAGGTCTCTCTTACCTTAGCTACCAACAGGGGAATTCACCCTGGGGCAACATCTAACATTACCTGGGGAAGAAAAGAGAGGGTGACGTTTCAGTTGTGTCAACCAGCAAACCAAAATCTATGGATTAATGGCAATGGATTTTAGAGTCTTCTAAGGTCTATGGCAGAGGTCCCCAAACTTGGCAACTTTAAGACTTGTGAACTTCAACTCCCAGAATTCCTCAGCCAGCATAGGTGAATTGTTGAAGTCCACAAGTCTTAAGTTGCCAAATTTGGAGACCTCTAGTCTATGGGGATTCTCAGTTATCCAAATCATGGTTGTTCCAAAGGTGCTTTTTCAAGAGGCAACTGGACTTTCTGGTTTTTCTTTGAAGAGGTTTCGCTTCTCATCCGAGAAGCTTCTCCAGGTTCTGAAGAAGCTTCTTGGATGAGAAGTGAAACCTCTTCGAAGAAAAATCAAGGAAGTCCACATGCCTCTTGAAAAAGATGACTCTAAGAGCTCCCCAAATTTAAGGGACCGTGAGTTCTAGTCCCACCTTAGGCACAAAGTCAGTTGGATGACCTTGGGCGAGGAGGAGGAGGAGGAAGAAAAGGAAGAGGAGGAGGAGGAGAATGGAGGAAGCTGGATTCAATTAACAATTGCCATGATTGGCTTAACAATCAGAGCAAAACAGGGCGTAAAACGGGTGCCACTCCCGTAGCAACCATCTCACTTAGTGATGGAAGTTCTGGTTCCAATTGTGGTTGTAAGTTGATGATTATCAATACCAGAAGAGGATACAGAATAAGAGAGACCTCAGAGGTCTTCTAGTCTAACCCCCTGCTCAAGTAGGAGACCCTACAACATTCCATGGACTCTCTTGAGTTGTCCACTCTCTTCTTGAAAACCTCCAGTGATGGAGCAGCCACAACTTCTGGAGGTTCCACTGCTTAATTGTTCTATCAGGACGTATCTCCTTATTTCTAGTTTGGTTCTCTGCTTGCTTAGTTTCCATCCATTGCTTCTTGTCCTGCCTACCACCATATCAAGTTAAGAACAATTAAACAAAGGGAACATTTTTTCAAAAATGAGAGCCCCCGATTCAGCTTCAGCTCAGTTTAAATAATCAGTTTGAAATGGGGGGGGGGGGAGAGATCCTTTTAAAGCTGCGAAGGTTGCACAAAACCGGCTGGGTAGATGAAAGACAAAATGAGTTTGTAAGAAAGAGGCATCTCCCTCTGGGACCCAACCCAGTGAAACTGAGGCCAAGAAGGTTTTTAATCCATGACAAACACCACAACTGTTTGCAAAGCAAGCATGTTGAAATCCAGTTTCGCCAAGCCTCCAGTGGCAAACGGAGACCTACAATTAAAACAAGACAGCTGTGATTTCAGGAGATGGTCCTTCTCTTTTTTATCCTAACCAATCTTTTATCACATCAATAGGCTGCCACAAACAACCATTATTGTCCAAAGGCTAGAGAAAATGAAAGTTGTCCAAACCAATCCAGTTGACCAGGGATGGGTCAGGGTGGGGCCAACATCTGCCAGAGGAAGCAGCGGTGATACAATCCAAGACGAGCCTCGAAACATCTGCCATCTTGCAGATGTTAATCCTCCCAACAGGTAGGCGGCTATTTTGGAATGTCAAAATCCTTCTAGAGAGTTACCAACAGAAACTATTAAAATACAGATCATCCTCCACGTATAACCACAATTGGGACACTGAGCTATAGGTCATCCTTGGTCGATGTTGCTGGTCCATTCTGAGCTTGGCCCTTTTCATATGGAATGGCCTCCTGTCTCCGGAAATAAATTATCTGTCAAGTCAGAACAATTAATCAGTGGAACAACCTGCCTCCAGAAGTTGTGGATACTCTATCGCTGGAGGTTTTAAAGAGGAGACTGGACAGCCTGAAATGGTATAGGGTCTCCTGCTTGAGTAGTTGGCTGGACTAGAAGACCTCCAAAGTCCCTTCCAACCAGTGGTGGGATTCAATTTTTTTTTACTATCGGTGCTGTGGGCGTGGCTTGATGGACGTGGCTTGGTGGGCGTGGCCTGGTGGGTGAGGCAGGAGAAGGATAAACTGCAAAATCCCCATTCCCTCCCCATCCCACTAACCTGCTTTTCAGCTCCGTTCTCCTGTGCAGGGCAACCAAAGAAGACCCAGCCGATCAGCTGGGACTCAATGGGAGGCAGAGAAGAGATGGGGTTGGTGGGGCCAGTCAAGAGGCGGGATTGGCCGGTTCTCTGAACAACTCAACATTTCCGCTGCCTGTTCTCCAGAACTGGTCAGAACCGGCTGAATACCACCTCTGCTTCCAACTCTGTAATTCTATATTCCCTGTATTCTCAACCTTAGCACTTTTCTATATGGACTTCAACTCCCAGAATTCTCCCAGCAGCATCGTGTCGAAGTCCATCCAACTTAAACTTGTTGCAGACCCTATAGAGTTCAGACAAATGGCTGTCCGATCTTTTCTTAAAAACCAATGTGTTGGAAGACTCACAATTTTTGGAGGCACTAATTGACTGTCCTCACTCACTCTCAGAAAATTTCTCCTCTGTTCTAGGTTGCTTCTCTCTTTGATTTCTTTCCACCCGTTCCTGAAACGTTGGTCTATCCCTTCCATCAAAACAGGAACCAATTCATACGGCCAAAATAAGATTCCACAAGAATCCAATTTGCATGATTTCAAGCTAAAGGAAGATTTCGGGTTGATCTCACAGGGTTCCTGCAGATAGCTAGCTGGTTTTTTTTGCTAGCTGGTTTTTTTTTTTTTTTTAAGATAACTGCATCTCAAAAGATTGCCGGCATCTGATATGTAACGCTCCATAATTAGAACGGTGAAGCTACGGGGGCTGAAGGATTGCCAGGTTTCCTACGGAGATTGATCCCTGGAATTGAGATTTAGCTCGATGCAAACTAGGTCTCCGTTTCCATTCCCAGCACCGTTTCCTCTCCCGTTAAAACCTCATGGCATCATTCTCCACGCAGGACCGCAAACAGGGAGTGGGATTCAGCCGGTTTGGACCAGTTTGAGCAAACTGGATGTTAAATTTACACCTGGTTTGCCAAACCGGTAGTTGAACCGACCGGCTGGCCCTGCTCAACCCTGCCCTTCCCCTCCCAGGAGGGGCCTGTTTTGGATGCAAGTTAAGTGCGGGGCCCGTGTGGAGGCTCTGGGAATACCAAAAATAGGCCGAACCGAAAGTTCTGGAAGTCCGGAAATGGGTTTTTGCCATCCCAGGGGCCCGAGGGAAGTTCCAGTAGGCCACATCCAACCAACCACCGGACAGCAACCGGTTGCTGGGAATTGTGAATCCCACCCTTGACCACAAATGAAAGCAGACACCGAAAGCTCGACTCACAGAAAGCAAAGACCCTCTTTCGACCCTCGGCTAGTGAAAAAAGTTCACCTGAACTTAGGATTTCCTGCTCAAGAAGTGGGCTGGACTAGAAGACCTCCGAGGCCCCTTCCAACTCTTGTTATTCTAACCTACCTATGCAAGAATGGGAAGACGATGAGAGAATTCAAACGGATATGGAATCTTTCTCATATTTGGGATGGTGTAATACAACAGCTCACTTAACAACCATTGGAAGTTACAATGACACTGAAAGAAGCGACTTATGACCGTTTTTCACACATACGCCGGTTGCCGTGTCCCACTGATCGCACGATCCAAATTCAGATGCTTGACAACTGACTCATACTTAACGACGGTTGCAGTGTCCCGGGGTCTCCTTTGATCATCTTTTTAGACGAGCACAGTCAAAGGGGAAGGGCCAGCTTCACTTAATGACTGTTGTTAAACTGCAGGAGATTCCCTTAAATTCTATTTCAGGTGGAGGTACGCAATACAGCTATTTTCCCCCTCCCATCAGTTGGTGTGCTTAAATATCTGGGCTGGTTGGTGAGATGCCAGCCAAATATAACAAAACAACCACTCAACAACAGTTTCTTCGTGGTCGACGATCCCAAGAATTATAATATTTTATATATATATATATATATATATATATATATATATATATATATAATATATATATATATATATATATATATATATATAATCTCTCTTTTTTTAAGCATTCAACTCCGTCAGATTTCTTTCTTTTTTTTTTTTTTTTTTTTGCGGGCATTTGTCCTGCCCACGCAGAGAGAAAAGACTCTAGTACAGGAAGAAGTGGAGGGAAGAAAAAAATAGAATAAAAATCTAAAAATACATTGACTACCAGTCTAGGTGGCAGACCGAGACTGCTGAATTCTCTTTGTAAAGGGGGTGGGTGGGGGGTGGAAGACACGAGACCTCCGCAGTGCATTTTTGCTGGATTGCATTATGTGTCTCTGTGGCCCATCTGAACACTCCTCCTCCCTCCCTCCCTCCCTCCCCCCACCCAGAAAACTGGTTTGGAAGGATGCAGCTCAGACAAACCCAGCCACGTCTAGGGAGGGCAAGGCGGGGGGGCTAGGAGAGGACGCAGCTGGGAGAGATAAGACAGAAGCTTGCAACACACACGGCATGACTCTCTGCGCTGTTCTCCCAGGGTGGGTACAGAGAGAGAGAGAGAGAGAGAGAAAGAAAAGAGAGAGGAGACAGAGACAGAGAGAGAGAGACAGAGAGAGGCAGAGAAAGGCAGAGAGAGACAGAGAGAGAGAGAGACAGGCAGAGAGAAACAGAGACAGAGAGAGAGACAGAGAGAGAGACAAAGAGAGACAGAGAGATAGACAGAGGCAGAGAGAGAGACAGAGAGAGAGACAAAGAGACAGAGAGAGACAGAGAGATAGACAGAGAGAGAGACAGAGAGAGAGACAGAGAGAGAGACAAAGAGACAGAGAGAGACAGAGAGATAGACAGAGACAGAGAGACAGAGAGAGAGACAAAGAGACAGAGAGAGACAGAGAGAGAAAGAAAGAGACAGAGAGAAAGAGAGAGAGACAAAGAGAAAGAGAGAGAGAGAGACAGAGAGAGAGAGACAAAGAGACACAGAGAGACAGAGACAGACAGAGAGACAGAGAGAGACAAAGAGACAGAGAGAGACAAAGAGAGGCAGAGAGAGAGACAGACAGAGAGACAGACAGAGAGACAGACAGAGAGAGAAAGAGACACAGAGAGAGAGAGAGAGGCAGAGAGAGAGAGAGAGAGAGAGAGAGAGAGAGACAAAGAGACAGAAAAAGAGGGAGAGACAGAGAGAGACAGAGAGAGTGACAAAGAGACAGAGAGACAAGAGACAGAGAGAGTGACAGAGAGACAAAGAAAGAGAGAGAGACAGAGATTTGAAGGTGAGGTAGTCAGTAAAAAGACTTTGGCGTGGGGTGGAAACCTTCCCTTCCCCCCAATTGTATGAGCTCCTGTCTTGAAATTTGGAAGAAGAGTAGGGCAGGCACCGTTCCTCCAACTTTTGATCATACAGGTAGTCCTTGACCTACAACCACAACTTGAGCTTCCAAAATTTCTACCGCCAAGCGAGACGCTTGTTCCGTGAGCTCTGCTCCGTTTTACGACCTTTCTCACCGCGTTTGTGAAGTGAACCCCTACAGTTGTTGTCAGTCAGTCACACAGTCGTGGAGTGAATCTGGGATTCCCCCGTTGATTTTGTGCATCAGGAGGTCATCCAAAAAAGGGATCCCATCACCCGCCGCCCCCCGGGACGACTGGAACCGTCATACTACGAGTCAGTTTCCCCAGCATCCCAATTTTGATTGCACGGCCGCAAGGCCGTTGCAACGGGTGTTAGGTCCTCAAGTCTCTTTTGACAGAGCCGTTGTAACTCGGAACGGCTGCTAAATGAACTGTTAAGAGGTTGAGGGCCACCTGTACGGGTATATTACAGTGAGTCCTCTACTTAACGACCATAATGGGAGTCCAAAATTTCTGTTGTTAAGTGAAACATTTGTTCAGTGAGTTTTGCTCACATTTGACCACCTCTCTTGCCCTGGTTGTTAAGTGAATCTCAGCAGCTGATAAGCCAGTAAGAGAGTTGTTAAGTGAATCTGTCTTGGTTGCAGGCTCTCCTGACCCTTAGGACACAGCAATGGTCATAAGTATGAAGCAGCTGCCAAAGCTTCTGAATTTTATTCACCTGATCATAGAGATGCTACAAAGGTTGGAAGGAAAAGGGTCATCCAAAGTCACTTTTTCCAGGGCCTTGCAACCTGGTCACTAAATGAACTGTTGTTAAGTCAAAGACCGCCTGTGCCGAAGTCGGAAGGAGAAGAGGGAGCCAGCCCAGTTCCTTGTCTCTGGGAGGGGGTGGGTGGTTTCTTTCCATCCCATTTCAAGCCCTGGAACTGGGAGGAAACGAGGAAGAGAAGGAGGAGGAAGAAGAGGGAAAAACCAGAGTCCTAGATGTTAATCTTTAGACAGATCAGATTGGCGAGTCTCAACAGAAGGTTGGTTTAACAAGCCGTTGGTCAATCTCAAGACGCAATTTTGCAATTCAGTTTCCTACCAGGCCCTTTTAACTAAATGCCTCCCTGCTCTGGAATATAAAACCTTCGAGCAAAAGCAGAACTTTTCCCTTTCTTTCTTTCTTTCTTTCTTTCTTTCTTTCTTTCTTTCTTTCTTTCTTTCTTTCTTTCCTCTTCTCTCCCTTTCTCTTCTTGCTTGCTTGCTTTCACTTCTTTTTCTCTTTCTTTCTCTCCCTTTCTTTTTTCTTTCTTTCTTTCTTTCTTTCTTTCTTTCTTTCTTTCTTTCTTTCTTTCTTTCTTTCTTTTTCTTTCTCTCTCCCCTTCCTCTTTCTCTCCCTTTCTCTTTCTTGCTTGCTTGCTTTCACTCTCTTTGCTCTTTCTTTCTCTCCTTCTTTCTCTTTCTTTCTTTTTCTTTCTTTCTTCTCTTTCTCTCTCTCTCCCTTCCTTTCTCTCCTTTCTCTTCTTGCTTGCTTTTTCACCTTTTTCTCTTTCTTTCTTCCTTTCTTTTCTTTCTTTCTTTCTTTCTTTCTTTCTTTCTTTCTTTCTTTCTTTCTTTCTTTCTTTTCTTTCTTTCTCTCTTTCTTTCTCTCTCTCTCTTTCTTTCTTTCTCTTTCTTTCTTTCTCTTCTCTCCCTTCATCTTTCTTTCTTGCTTTCTTTCTCTCCCTTTCTTTCTTTCTTTCTCTTTCTCTCCCTTCCTCTCTTTCTTGCTCTTTCTTTCTTTCCTTCCTTCTTTTCTCTCCTTTCCTTCCTTCCTTTCTTCCTCTCTCTCTCTTTCTTTCCTTCCTTCCTTCCCCTTCCCTTCTTTTTATAATTTTAACCTTTATTGAAATTTAGAAACATTAAAATACAAATAAATTTAAAAATAAGTTTTTACAAAACTCAATCATCTCTGACAGTACTAAGATGTCTTCATTACATAAACACATTTCCGTACATTTCTAGTTATTCCTATACATATCTAATCTGTACATTACATCAGAATGCAAGTAAAGCTGAGAATAACTTTTTACAAACCTCAGTCTTTTTTGACAGTACTAAAAAAGTCTGTCTTTTACATGCATTTCCATACAATTCTAATTATTCATCTACCCATACATATTTATATCTTCTTCCCCATTTCAAAAGGAGCTGGAAAAAAAACCCACCAAGGAATGGGAATTCTTTTGTCCAGGGGAAAATTTTCTCAACGCACAACAAATAGGAAACACTGATCAAGGCACATCAATTTATTAGTGTTTTAAATATACAGGTAGTCCTCGACATATGACCACAATGGAGTCCAACATGTTAAGCAAGACAGTTGTTAAATTTTGCTCCATTTTACTCTTTCTTGCTGCAGCAGACTAAAACTGCAATCCATGTATTGTAAATATAATTTTGGGGGTTAGCATCAACTGCAGAATAATTCAAACAAGTCTTAATTCTCTTCCACCAAATCATGAATAGCAAGAGATGGATGGGACCTTGGAGGTCTTCTAGTCCAACCCTGCCTGCTCAAGCAGGAAGCCCTGTATCATTTCAGATCAATGGTTGTCAGATCTCTTCTTAAAAACCTCCAAGCACTGGTGGTTTTTATTTCAGGAGGCGAGGCAAGCCATTTCATGTTTAATTGTTGTAACTGGAAATTTCCCCTTAGTTCAATGGTTGGGTCAAGCAGAACAAAATAATTTTATCCCACCAAATATCTCAGTGAAAACAAAAAGATGCATATCTTGAAATTTGGAATAGACATCGATTTTCTTTCTTTCTTTTTTTTCCAATAGATTTTTATTGTTTTCCACCAGTACAAATCTTAATTAATTTTTCAACAGCTTTGGCATCAGCATATAATATTACCTTATATTTCCATTACCTATTTGTACATATCATTAATACATATTGCTTTTATTTACAATTACTATTATTCTTCATCTTTAGCACTTTGGGCTATCTATTTACCTATTATGTATCTCTTGAGAATTCTCTTATAATCATCCTTTCTCATTCTTATCTCTCTTTTCTTGCCACATGTACATCAATTTTCTTTCTTGATCTGTGTAGGTTCTCTATGTTTTTAAAATTCTCTCTAAAATTCTAAGGGCAAAATCTGAAAATCTTTAGTGAATCGTGAGGATGATAAGGAAATATATTTCGTGTCCCTTAAAAAACAGTAGCCTGGTACACAAAATGAAAAAAAAGACCAAATGATAAACGAGGACTACTTGCTGGCAAATGAAAAAGGCATAAAAAACAGATTCTTAGCGATTTCGGACAATAAATGAGCCGGATACAGTTTTTCAGTGAAATCAACTATAAAATGTTGTATTTGGAATATAGAATCCATCTGCAGGGAATATATCCAGCTTTACATGAAGGAAAGCCCCAAAGACAAATCAAAAGAATTTTGGAAATATATCTTTTGGAAAAGAAAAAGAAAAACAAAGGAAGATACACAGCGAATAGTAAAATACAGTAGATTATGGGGAAAAACAACAAAGATGAGGAAACTTCTGTTTCAAAAGAATTACAAAGCACAAAATAAATTGCTCTAACTTGCTAAGCCAGACTTTCGCAGGGAAAAAGGAATTTAATGCTAGGCTGCCTGAAAACCGTGTAACCCTTTACATGCCAAAAATCCAAAGACAACTAAGAACAGAGTTAATTATCACTTCATTCTATTTTTGGCACCACCTTCAACAACTCAACAATCCTCCCATCAAAAGCTTTTTGAGTGGTGCTCTGCTGTAGAGCAATTCAGACTAAAACATACTTGAAGAAAGAGAAGAACCAAGAAAGAGGGAACAGGAAAGAAAAATTGTAACCTGCTTATCTGGAGCAATTAAAATAAGGGAATAAAGTCAAGGTTGCGGATTATTGAAGAACCCAACGGATTCGGATAAATTGAGAGGAAAAAAGTCAGATTTGGGATTTTAAAAGGAAGGAGAGAGGTTCCGTTTGAAGAGAAGAGAAGTTTTGCAAATAAAAACAAACGTTTTGAAAGGAGTCAAGGAATGGGACACATTACTGGAAAAATCTACAAAAAAAAAATAAAAATAAAATGGGGAATAAAATTAAGCAATATTTTATGGTAGGTTCTCGACTTAAGATCCAAAATTTTAACTGCTAAGCAAGACAGCTGCTAAGTGAATTTGGCCCCATGTCACAACCTTCCCTGACACCGTCGTTCAGTGAATCATTGCAATTGTTAAGCTAGCAAGACGGTTATTAAGTGGATCTGGCTTCCTCGTTGTTTGTGAGACGGTCATAAAAGAGAATCACATGAACCCCCACCCCCCCGGGACACTGCAACCGTCATAAATACGAGTCCACTGCCAAGCATCTGGATTTCGTTCACCTGACCATGGGGATGATGCAACAATGGTCGTTAAGTGTGAAAAATGGCAAGGATTTGCTTAGCCGTCTTGGCAAAGAAGGTCATAAAATCAGGGGCAATCACCTTGCTTAGCCAATGGAAATTCTGCTGCAAATTGTTATCGTAAGGTGAGGACCAACTGCACTGATAAGGCTGCATGTTGTTTCAGAGTCAAAGTAAACAATCCATCAGTAGAACAATTTGCCTCCAGAAACTGAATTCTCCAACACTGGAAGTTTTCAAGAAGAGATTGGAGAGCCAGCCACTTGTCTGAAATGGTATGCAGGGCTTCCTACCTGATCAAGGGGTTGGACTAGAAGACCTCCAAGGTCCCTTCCAACTCTGTTATTCTGCTATCTGAAACATGGTTTTTGGAGCAACTTTGCAGAAACTCCTTTAAACGGCTGCATTTTTTTTCCTCCCAGGGGTTACACAGCTGTTTTCTGCAACTCTGCAACCCTGGGCCAAAGCTCCAGTTTGCGGAGAGGCGTGTCCCACATACAACCCTGCTTGCTCAAAAGCAGTTTTTCAATTTAAAATCCAAAAATGCTGTACATTTAAAGCGCTTATGCAGAGACACAAACACACACACAAAGTATTTTTTTTAAAAAAAAAAAACAGTTTGTAACCTTCCTCTGGTTTGGCTTTTACTTTTGGGAAACGCACAGCCTGTCTTGTAAGGGGAAGACTACTGCATTGGCTAAACTGAATCCTTCTCGATTCCTTGATCCACCAAGTGAGTGTTTAACAGTTTCAAAACAATTTAAATATTTGTGGGTTTTTTAATTAAAAAAAAAAAGCAGAGGTATACACATATTGGTAACACCACCACTCAAAAACCCATCTAAACGCCTTAAAAAACAGAGGTGCCTCTAAAAATAGTGTTTCCCAAACTTGACAACTTTAATATGGAGTGCCGGCTGGGGAATTCTGGGAGTTGAAGTCCATGTTTCTTAAAGTTGCCAATTTTAACAAACACAACACTAAAATATTTCAGTACATCATCACTCGTTCCAAAGTGTGGGTCCGTTTTATTTGCCCTTCAAAGGACAATAACAAGGTTTTTGATAGATAATGATAAGAGGACCAATGATAATAGGCGCCTTGGGTACAGTCAAAAAACATTTGGAGCACCAATGGAACACCATTGGCATTGACAGAATCCTCATTGGTCAATTACAAAAGTCACCTTTATTGGGAACAGCTGACATCCTGCGACGAGACCTTTCACACCATCAAACATTCAACACCTGCCTATCTCAGGTACTGGGGAAGGACTCGACAGGTGGGAGGAAATGCTGCAATGAACCATTAATATTGGCATTGACAAAATCCCCATCGGTCAATTGCAGAAGGCAGCTTTACTGGGAACAGCTTACATCCTGCGACGAGACTTTTAACACCATCAAACACCCACATCTTCCTATCCCAGATTCTCAGGAAGGGCTCGACGAGTGGATAACAATGCCAAATCCAATCTAAACGATCTGGCTGACTTCCAACCCAAATTTTATTAAATTTGTACGTCGCTTGAGACTTCCAGCCACTTGGCCGTTCGCCATTGTTGAAAGCAAAGATGAAACAAAAAACGGGCACCGGGCAACAGAACGACGATGGCGATGAACAGAAGGCCAGAAGGGAACAGGAAGAAACCGAGGGGAAGATCAGTTGTCTTCTGCTAAGGATGTGGTTTCAACTGGTCTTCACCGACCTTCCCCTCCGTCCACCAGCCTTTTAGCCAGTCAAACTTCCTAGACAATTCGAGGTGTTGCAGTTCCTCAATTCTATTCCCCAGACACCTGGAAGATGTCCCGTCTACTCTGTTGAAAACAAAACCCCATCCTGGTTGTGAAAGGTGCTTGAACCTGCTGGGTTTTTGGCGGCCAAAAAGAAAGAAAAGCTGCTGTGCCCAACTTTACAGAGCAGGAAAACGAGCTGAACTGGACCAAGAAAGGAGCCGTCTCTCTGCCTCTCCCTTCCCAAAGTGCCAATCAAGATTGCAAAACGCCTCTCACCCAATGTTGGGTAGCTTCCCTCGGGCTGTGCTAATCATGTACCGTGTTTCCCCAAGAATAAGACCGGGTCTTATATTCATTTTTTGCTTCAAAAGATGCATTTGCGCTTGTTTTCCGGTTAGGTCTTATTTTGGGGAAAATAACAGTACTAAGTCTGGTTGATGATGATCTTAACTGGGGCTTATTTTTTTGGGGGTGGTGGTAGGTCTTATATTACAAACACCCTGAAAAATCACGCTAGGGGCTTATTTTCCAGTTTCTTATTTTGGGGGGAAATACGGTACTGAATGGCTGACGATCTTAACTAGGGCTTATTTTGGGGGTAGATCTTATATTACAAAAGCATCCTGAAAAATCACGCTAGGGCTTATTTTCCAGTTGGGCCTTATTTTGGGGGGAATGGCTGAGATCTTAACTAGGGCTTATTTGAGGGGTAGGGCTTATATTACAAGCATCCTGAAAAAAATCACACTAGGATTTATTTTCAAGTTGGGTCTTATTTTCGGGGAAACATTGTATTTATTGGGGGGGGGGCGCGGCTTCTTCCCCTTGAAGGCTGTGCTTCAGGTAGTCCTTGACGTATGACTGCAACTGAGCCCCAAATTTCTGTTGCTCAGTGAGACAACCGCTAAACGAGCTTGGCTCCATTTTGATGGCCTTTCTTGCCACCAGCGTTAAGTGAATCACTGCAGTGCATAAGTTAGGAACACGGTTGTTAAGTGCATAGAATAGAATAGCGGAGCTGGAAGGGACATTTGTTAGGTCAGTTTGCCCCCGTTTTACAACCGTCATAAATACGAGCCAGTTGCAAGCATCTGGATTTTGATCATGCGACCACAGGGATTGTGCAACAGTTGTGTGAAAAATGGTCCTAAGTCACATTTTTCAATGTCGCTGTAACTATGCTCGTTAAACAAACAGTTGTAAGTTGAGGACTGAGTTAGTTCAGTGACACGATACCCCTGTGGACCCTTCCCCAAAATTCAATACCAGGCTGCTTTCAGTCAAAGTTATGTTTTGTGGGGGGGGGTCCAGTTTTAGACTGTTTGGGCAAAGTTAGAAGAATTGGGCTCCTAGAGATCTTCCAAACCCTTCCAAAATAGTAAGGTGAGGGTCAAGAAACATTTGTCTTCTTCCCAAAACACATAAAAAGTTACAGCTGCCACCTTGACTTTTCTGACTTCTCATGCAGAGTTCTCTCCGCTCCTGAAGTCACTACAGAGACCGATTGATTAACAGAGTTGGAAGGGACCTTGTAGGTCTTCTACCCTGTTTCTCCAACAATACGGCCTCCCCCAATAGGAAGTCCCAGCATGTTTTATAGGCATGAAATTATTATACATATTAAAACATGTAAAAAAAAATAAGACCCGGCCTTATTATATGAGAAACACGGTAGTCCAACCCCACCTCCCACCGAAGCAGGAGACCCTACATAATTTCTGATGGCATATAAATTTTAAAAAATAAACCTATGAATAAATAAATTCAGAAGTCTTCCAGTGATTATGTGGGGTTATCCACCCATATGTAGTCCTTGCTTAGCAACTGCCTCATTTAATGACCATTCACCATTACGATGATGAATGGCCCCTAAATGATGAAAAAATAAATAAATATGCCACCAATAATCTTAACAACCTTCACAGATCTGTAATAGCCGAGGAAAGTTAAAGCAGAATCTCGGTTTCACTTAGCAACCGCTTCACTTAATGGAACGAGATGCCAGTCCCAATTTTGGTCACTAAACAAGGATGAACTTGTAGGGTTTTTTCCCAACTAAGCTAGAAATAATATTTTTCCATATAAGTTGGAAATAATAAAAACGAGGGGGAGTATCACCATGATGGAAATGAAGCTGGCTTTGGAAATTAGCAAAAGATGAGATGCCAACCTTGCTTTTTCCTGGATTTTTCGGCATGGCACCATTTTTGCCCTGCCTTTCGGGCAGAGAAAGCACTTCTGCCTCACCTTATCCTGAACCACTTAAACGCAAATGCCAAGATGTAAATCTTCTACATGTAGTATTTGTTCTCTGCTACTCAGCTTCAGTGCCAACCTAATTAATGCTAATCATCCGGCTGGCACAGCTTCAAATTATTATTTTGTTTTTTGTTTTGTTTTGTTTTTGTTACCTGGCCAGGTAATCTTTCCCCTGCCAGCGCCAATCAAATTCGAAGCATGCCACAACAGGTGCCAAATTTATTTTAAAAATCCAGGCCCGTTTCACACCTTTCCCTCCAGGTATTTAAAACGCGATCATTCCAATTTGGCAAGGTACTTGCACCAGTAATGATTTTAAAGAGCATTTCAGCAGCTACTGATTGTTGCAAAAGATCCGTTCGAACAGGACAGGGTGGTCACCATCGCTTAAATGGCTGCAAAATCTATATATATAAAAGCGAAAGACCACTCTCGCATCATCACAAAATCTCCAGAACTGTAAAGCCAACAAACTTGAAATTTGGCACGTAGGTTCCTCTTGGCTTCTAGGTGCTCACTAAGAAAGGATTTTTCAAAACGACCATCAGAGCTATTAGTATTTCCTATATTATTATTATTAACACACTCTGATGCTAAGGAGTTCTACTCCCCCTCCCCACCTGAAAAGAAATCTCTTCCAAATGCAAAACACAAGCAGAGGAGTTTCCATTTCAGTATCAGTTTCACAGCACCAAGCTTTAGTACAGAACAGTTGAGCTAAGCCACGCCCAGGCTCCTTGCTGTCTCCTTCTTGCTCACACAGCAAATACTGTTTCAGCTTCCAAACAGCCCTCAACTCTCTCACACACAGACAGGACGCTAACCAGATGGATGCTGGTAGGCAGAGGCAGAATTTTTCCCCTTATTTTCCTCTCCAAAAACTCAGCCTGACCACATAGTTTCATAGCGAAGGACGGGGATCGAGCTAGTACAACATATTGAAGGAGAAAAAGATACCTTAATATCAACATTTTGGGGAGACATTTTCCCAAGGCCCGTTTGCCAAAAATGCAATATTCTGCACTCTTGTAAATAATAGATCCTTCGCTGAAAAAGCATGAAATATTTCTCTTACCACTGTCATTTCATTAGCTGGGGGGGGGGGCGCGGCGGGGACGAAACGGACACAACTAGGAAACGTAAAATGTACCCTAGATGAGAAAACACAGTCCTTGATTTACAACACCATTGAGTGACCCTACAAAGTCACAACTGACAAAAAGGGACTTACGACCGTTTTTCACACTTATGAACATTGCAGCACGGTCATGTGATTTACATTCAGATGATTGACAACTGATTCATACTTATGACGGTTGCAATCCCCTTTGGCAACCTTCAGACAAGCAAGGACCCTGGGAAAGCCAGATTCACTAAATGATTGTGTGACGAACCTCACAATGGCAGCAATTCACTTAACAACGGTGGCAAGAACGGTCATAAAATGGGACAAAACCCAAATGTTAACAAACGTCTCACTTAACAACAGACATTTTTGGGCTTAACTGCGGTCGTAAGTTGAGAACTGCCTGTGTTTAGGATCTGTCTGTAGGGAGGTGCCTGCAACGAAGTAGTGAGAGGTCACTTCTTCAAAAGCTCTCAATTTATAAACCTTTCTTTAGCAAACCAAAGTTACACCGGACCTGAAAAAAATGGGAGTAATAATGACCAGTCCCCACACTTATGGCCATTAAGATCTCCTTAGTTATGTGATCCAAATTTAAGTCACTTGGTGGCTATGTGTTTACAACAGAGGCTTTCCAAGCCAGTTTCTGAGAAGGAGAATTTGTTTTAATGGCTATGTGATTTTACTTATCAAGGGTTTCACCATGGCAAGGAAGCTCACAAAACGAGGAAATGATTCATTTAACCCTGCTCAGCCACAGAAATTCTGGCCTCGGATTATAGTCGTAAACCCGAGGACTATCTCTATGCCTCCCCTCCCACACTCCTGACCCCTGGGGATCGAAGCAATGGGGATCGAAGCATTTTGCAACCCAAACTGAATTCAGCGATGGATGATTCAAGCCACACGCTTTCAATATTATGCCTATTTAGAAAAGAATAGAATAAATATGCAAGACAATATAATGTAATGATATTATATAATTGAATATAATGAAATGAATGTTATGTTCTCAGATTTGTTAAAACTCAGATTTGCTCGAAAAGAATTATGTGAACTTGTAGTTGAGTTTAACAATAACATAATAATAATATAATACAATATAATATGTACAGTTGACTTATGTAATATGAATATATATTTGGAAGGGGAAGACTGTTATTATATTATACATTGCACAAAAGAGATGTAGCACATGCTATATTTTGGAAGATGGTTTTATGTTGAAGTTCTATGTTTGTGTTTGTGAATAATCTTTAAAAAATAAAAAAAACTTTTATAAAAAAAAATAGAATAGAATAGAACAACAGAGTTGGAAGGGACCTTGGAGGTCTTCTAGTCCAACCCCCTGCTTAGGCAGGAAACCCTATACCACTTCAGACATATTTCCTTGGTTTTTGTTTTGTTTTTCTGTTTCCAAAGCTGGCAAATTATTCAGCCCCATTCTCCACCCACTTCCACGCACCAAAAAAAATTCCCCCCCAAAATTTACAAGGTTTTTTCCAAAGGCACATAAAAGCAAGGTCTGGCAGATATAACAGGGCCAGCTAAATTCTTCCTTGTTCCTCCAATCTCTAATGCTGATTTACTCAGACAACTCTCTCTTCTCGTCCCCAATGGCAAATGAAGCCGAGAAAGAATATTTTCAAATACTTTTTTTTAAAAAAAGTACTCCATAAGCAATCTGGATTTCAAAGAACATGCCAAAATTATTTATCACACAGCCTGATCCCCAAATGCAAACTGTTTTCTTCCTTGGCTTTGGACATTGGCTAACGATGATGGTCTGAAGGCCAGACAAGGAATAATGGATGGAAACTGACCAAAGAGAGATTCAACCTGGAAATAAGTAGAAACTTTCTGACAGTGAGAACAATCAACCAGTGGAACAGAAGTTGCCTTCAGAAGTTGTGGGAGCTTCATCCCTGGAGGCTTCCAAGAACAGACTGGACCGTCATCTGTCAGAAATGGTGTAGGGTCTCCTGCCTAAGCAGGGGGTTGGACTAGATGACCTACGAGGTCCCTTCCAACTCTGTTATTCTGTTCTGATGAAACTTGCAGAGATGGCTAAAATATCTTCCTTGGTTAGGGAAAAGACAATCAATGATGTTGTATGGCTGATTGGAAACCCCTTATAGGCTTTTTGTAGGAATAAAGTTATGATTTATGGTTTTAAAAGTAGAGAGGATAAAGGCGTGGCACTTTGCAAAGCAAGCCTTTTTCGTTCCAACCCTTTTCTGACAGAACAATTTGCCTCCATAAGTTGTGAATGCTCCAACCCTGGAAGTTTTGAAGAAGAGTTTGGATAACAATGTGTCTGAAGTGGCGTAGGGTTTCTCCTGCCTAGGCAGGGGGTCGGACTAGAAGACCTCCAAGGTCCCTTCCAACTTGGTTAATTCTGTTCTGTTCTGTTCTTACTTTATATTCATTTGTGTTCGTGTTTTTTTTCCCTCAAAACCTTCAATAAAATGACATTTTAAGAAAAGGAAAACCCCAACCTTTTCAAGCTTGGACCTGCCAACTGATTTCCTTCCCCAATTCTGCAGTCCCCTTTTAATCGGAGAAAATAAAAAAATGGGGGTTACCGTCCATTCAGAAGTTTCAAACATGAAAAATATATTTAATGACACATGCATTAACTGCAGCCTAGAATTGTATTTGCTCAACATTGGAAAAATGAAAAGATTCCAATTGGAGGAGGAGGAGGAGGAAATTAAGAAAATATTGGAAGGTGCAGAAATGAGGTGGTTAACATTGGCAATTAAGAGAACAAGAAGAAAAGGAGCATTATATGATTTGGGATCTATTTTATACCGGGTTGGAAAACAAAGTAAGACTTTTAATGATATCGTTACAATGAGATATAATGTTGAATAGGTTGTAATATCAATGTAAACTTAGTGAGAAATGTACATTAATATGTGCACAAGATGTATATACCCAGTCGACACACTGTATAACTGAAAGGTGGATTTGTTTGTTTGTTTTAAATAAAAATGAAAAGCTTTTTGGAAAAAAGAAGTTGTTTCAAACATTGGCAAACGGCAAAAATCAATCCCGAGGCTCCTTCGCCCACACCGGAGGGAAGTTTCTGAAGCAATTGGCACATTCCACCCCAAATAAAGATATTGCTTTTTAAACAAATAATAATAATATTGGCCCACGCCCTGTGCTGCGAATTCACGTGTCTGCCTGGCCCTTGAAAACCGACCTGGTGCCACAGGGCTTTTTCTCAAGGTCGTTTCGCAGAGAGAGAGAAAAAGATTATAAATTCCAGAAAAGTGACTAATTCAGTGGCCGGCAGCCGTTCGGCCTTAATGAGGAGCAGGAGATTATCAAAATTGAATCTCTCTCTCTCTCTCTCTCTCTCTCTCTCTCTCTCTCTCTCTCCTCTCCCTCCCTCTCCTCTCTCTCTCTCTCTCTCTCTCTCTCTCTCTCTCTCTCTCGTTTTCTTCCCTCTTCCTCCTCTCCTCTTTCACCTTCTGCTTTTTTTTCCTCTCAGGATCGTTTCCAGCCAACTGGGGTGGCCTCGGTTGAGACACGGGTTCAAGCCTAAATTCTTGAGGTCTTGGAAACCTGCAAACCAGGAGTGGACAGGATAAAAATTCCTGGCCGTGAAAACGATTGATCAGTGGAACGATTTGCCTTCAGAAGTTGTGAGTGCTTTTAAAGAAGAGATTGGGGCAAGAATTTGTCTGGAATGGTGTAAGATCTCCTGCTTGAACAGGGGGTTGGACTAGAAGACCTTAAAGGGCCCTTCGAAATCTATATTATTATTTTTTGTAAAAAAAAAAAAAAATAGTTTATTTAAAGTACATACAATTCACCTTCCATTTAACCGTGTGTTGTCTGGGTACAAATAGGTGTGCAATAAACAATTAAAATTTACACCTTGTTCATTACTTTGCTATTAATTCTCTATTATTATTATTATGTGCAATAAATGATTAAAATTTACACCCTTGTTCATTACTTTGGTATTAATTCTCTATTATTATTCTTATTAATATACATATATCTCTATTACTATAACACTCCTCTTCTTAACATGTTTCGTTCTATTAACCTGTTTTCTATATTTCACTAGTCTATTAGTGATTTCTTCTAGCTTTCGTATTTTTTTCTCTAGCCATCGATAAAATAGTTCCCATACCTTACAATATTCCCTTTGCTCCTTCTCTTTAATTGCCAAGTGTTAATCTGTTAAATCTATATTCCATTCTACGTTCTGTCTGTGACTGACAGCCCACAATCCTCAAAAGAGTAGAAATAGCACTAAATAAGAGCATAAGTCAGTGTATAACTCTAGTTATTCTTTTATTCTGGACCGCTTGGGAGAAAAGAGAGAATGAAAAACCTGGAGCTCAGGATAAGACAGTCTGCTGGGTGGTGGGAAAGGGGAGAGAAATGTCTTGGCTTGACCCCCCCCCTCAATGAAGCCCCGGGGACTTGGGGGCCCTAACCCTAACCCCCAAACCCCATTTCCACAGCCTGCAGCCGAAGGGAAAGGAGGAGAAAACGAGAAACGTTAAAAGTCGGGGATCGAAGTTTCCCTCCAGTTGAAGATATATGGGTGTTTCAAAGCAAACAAGTCCATAACTCGTCCTGGCCTTTTTCCCCCCCAGGTTGCGAAAGGGAGTAGGGGGTTGGGAGGAATAGATAGGCAGTGTCTGCTTTTTGCATTTTCGGTGGCTCAAGAGATTAAGGGTGACATTTCAGGAAAAAATGTGCATAACTTTTTTTTTTTTTAAAGTTACTTTGCCAAGCAGGTCAAAGGGATTTCTTCTTCTTCCTTGTTATTTTTATTTATTTATTTATTTAATAAACAGACAAGAGAGCTAGAAGCTTAAGCTGCAATGCACAGAATATAGCTTCCCGGTCAAGGAACAGATTTTATTTTAATTTTTTTTCCCCTTAGAAAGGCTTCCTGAAATCAGTTTGTTTTGGCTTTACAGTTTTGGACGAAGTGAAGGAAAACAGCAGCCTATAATGTTCGGGATATGTTATTTAAAGAACATAAGGTAGAAAAAGTCACTGTCCCAAAACCATTACAGTTTATTCTTTGGCAGGAGGGAAGCAAAACAGAAGATGGAGTCAAGGGGATGTAGTATACTAAATTCATTAATGCTATTTAAAGTGCATAACGTAGAAAGTCACTGTCCCAAAACCATTACAACAGATAACAGATAATCAGAGTTGGAAGGGTCCTTGTAGGTCATCTAGTCCAATCCTCTGCTTAAGCAGGAGACCCTACACCATTTCTGACAAATGGCAGTCCAATCTCTTCTTGAAAGCCTCCAGTGATGAAGCTTTCACAACTTCTGAAGGCAACTTCTGGTCCATGGGTTGATTGTTCTCCCTGTCAGAAAATTTCTCCTTATTTCCAGGTTGATTCTTTCCTTGTTTAGTTTCCATCCATTATTCCTTGTTTGGCCTTTGGGTGCCTTGGAAAATCACCCCTCCTCTCTGTGGCAGCCCCTCAAATATTGGAAGACTGCTATCCTGCCTCCCCCGGTCCTTCTGCTCCCTCAACTAGCCAAGCCCAGTTCCTGTAACCGTTCTTCAGATATTTTAGTCCCCAGTCCTCTCATCATCCTGGTTACTCTTCTCTGCACTCTTTCTAGAGTCTCAAGATCTTTTTTATAGTGTGGTGACCAAAACTGGATGCAGTATTCCAAGTGGGGTCTGACTAAGGCTTTATAGAGTGATCTTGATTGTATCCCTCCTGTTAATGCAATTTAGGATTGCATTAGCTTTTTTGGCTGCTGCTGCATACTGCTGGCACCTATTTAGCTGGTTGTCCACTAAGACTCCAAGATCCCTCTCATAGTTACTGCTGTTAAGTCTGGTTTCACCCGGTCTATATGTGTACTTTTTGGTTTTTCTTGCTTAAGTGTAGGACTTTACTTTTCTCTACACTGAATTTGAAGAGTACTGGGCCTAAGACGGAACCTTGTGGCACCCCACAAAGATCTATTCTTTGACAGAAGAGAAGCAAAGCAGAAGTAAGAAGACGGGAGTAAAAGGGATGCACTATACCAAATTCATTATCCTAAAGGTGCTTTTTCAGGAGGCAACTGGACTTAAGTTTTTTTCTTTTCTTTGAAGATGTTTTGCTTCTCATCCCAGAAACTTCTTCAGCTCTGACAGGATGGTGGGGAATGGAAGGATTCCCACCCACTAAGGATTCCCACCCACTAAACTAAGGAGTCCCCACTATCCAGTCAGAGCTGAAGCAGCTTCTGAGATGAGAAGCGAAACATCCTCAAAAGAAAAAAGAAAAAAACAGAAAATCCAGTTGCCTCCTGAAAAAAGCACCTTTGGAACAACCATGACCTAGAGGACTTGAGAATCTCTACAGATTTTTAGCTATGCACTTTGGGATGAACACCCTCAAATGGTGGGGGAGTAAGAATGGATTTCCAGAGGGAAAAAATTGCAGACTACAAGAACTAAGAACACCACTCAGGTGGCCCCTGAGGACACAGACAAACCTCCAAGTGGCCTCAACGACCCTCTAAAAGGATGCAAATGACCAGCTGTCTGCAAGGAATATAAATCCTTCCATTCCCCACGTCCGGTCAGAGCTGAAGAAGCTTCTTGGATGAGAAGCGAAACATCTTCGAAAGAAAGAAAGGATGAGAAGTGAAACATCTTCGAAAGAAAGTCCAGTTGCCTCCTGAAAAAAGCACCTTTGGAACAATCATGACCTGGAGGACTGAGAATCTCTACAGACTAAATTCATTAATGCTGTTTAGGAGAACGTAAGGTAGACCATCGCTGTTCCAAGGATGTTATGATGTAGTATATACTACATTCACGAAGGCTGTTTAAAGAACGTAAGGTAGACCATCACTGTTCCAAGGATGTTATGCTTTACTCTTTGATAGAGAAGATGGAGCTAAGGGGATGTAGCATATTAAGTTTATTAATGCCTTTCCGCGATACCGGTCCCATGTCCTCTGCAGTTGAGTAAAGAAATAGGATTTGCAGCTTCAATAACGACAATAATTGAGCCCAGAATGTATAGTTGCTAAGCAAGAAATGTATTAAGTTATTAAGAAATTTATTTATTAAGAAGGCAAGAGAAGAAGCAAATGGATGGAAACTTATCAAGCAGAGAAGCAATCTAGAACGAAAGAGGAATTTTCTGACGGCGAGAACAATTGATCAGTGGAACAGTTTGTCTCCAGATGTTGTGGGTTGCTCCAAAACTGGAGGCTTGAGAAGAAACTGGACAGCCATTTGTCTGGAATGATGTATAGAGACTCCTGCTTGAGCAGGGGGGTGGACTAGAAGACCTTCGAAGTCCCTTCCAACTCTGCTATTCTATCACTCAGCTCTTCCAGAATTAGAACTGGAGGAATGATCCCATTAGTCTGGAAGTTGGGAAGGATTGCCAATTGGAAAAGGCTTTCGTTGCTCTTCCAGAAAAGCCTCCGCAGCTGGAGAAAAGATCCAGACCATTTCCAAACACCCAAGATTTATTGGAATTCTGCCATTCCAGAGTTTTGTGCTCAAGCTTTTGGCTTGGTTTTACTTTATTTTCTGGGGTAGTCTGGGGGAATGGGGTGGAAAGAGCGCTACAGGAAAGGCCGAGAAGGAAGAGAGATAGTTTTTGAGAAAGAAGATTCCAGTTTGTGTGTTTTGTGTTTCAAGTTTACAGAAGAAAATAAACCCCCGGTTTCTTCCCACGCTTTGTTGGAAGAAAAGAAAAGGCTGGTCTCATTTTAAAAGGATTCGGTGCAATTTTTGGGGATGGGAGCATCTTGAGACGACAAGGGAACTGAGCTGTCTTTGAAGATGAAAAGGACCAACAAAAGAAAGAAAGAAAGAATGATCCATTAAACCACCTCCACCTACCCTTAGTCACCCAGGTACCTAACTTTCCCAACCACCTAACTTTCAAATCTAAAATATCTACTTTGCAAAACTCCTTGCGTGGTGAAGCCTCCACCCTACCTTAATGATTTGGCCTACAACTTCTTTGTTTGCTATTTTGCTGTAACTTTTTTTTCTACTCCAAAATACCTTTTCTGAGAATGACACACAACATCCGAAGTCCACCCACCCACGAGGTGATTATTATTTTCTTGCATAGCCAGCTGGATGGCTGGGGAACACCGGAATAGTAACTTTTTCCACAGATCCAAAGGGCACATGCTGGGGGAAAAAAAATCACCCTGCATTTCCAAAACCTGGTGTTTTATTAAATATAATGGATACTTTATGCCCGGAGGGGCTGAGAGAAGGGGAAAAAATCCAGAAGAGAAATTAGACAACTTACTAACTGAATAACACATTTTTTAAAAAAATTTAATAGACAAGGAAGAAGACAACTGAGAAATTCAATCAAACTTCCTTGTCTTGTGTCTCTGACATAAAATAACAACTCTACCTGCAAACTTTTTTTTTTAATCAAATGTATGCAGGGTGTTTACAATATAAGATTAAGCTGTTCCTGATTACTATTCCACTTTAATTTGTTAATAATAACTTAATAATAATGTAATTTAATGACGATAGGACATAGAGGTTCAGCCATTGTCTCAATATTGAAGACAATATAGACTTCCACTTACAACCACAATTGGGGACCGAATTCCTGTCGGGAAGCCAGGCGGTTCTTAAGTGAGTCACGCCCATTGTTATGACCTTTTCTGCTACAGACGTTAAGTGAACCACTGCAATCGTTAAGCAAATTACAGTCATTAAGCCAATTCAGTTTCCTAACATTGACTTTGCTTGTTGAAAGGTTGCAAGTGGTGATCTCTACAAACTGTCACAAGTACATGCCAGTTGCCAAGCATTCTAATTTTGTGGGTATATGAAGTTTATAAGTGTAAGGACTGGTCGTAAATCACTTTTTTCAGTGCTATAATAACTTCCAACGATTACTAAAGGAATGCTTGCACATTGGAGACTCCCTGTAGGAAGACTCTAAAAGCATTTGTTAAATTTCTCAGCTTTTTAAAAAAAATAATTTATTTATTCAACATTTAAAAAACAATTTCCACTTTTTACAATGATTCTGTAACAGTGTTCACACTAATTAATAAAGTCTATAACTATATCAATTGCTTCTCCATTCTATTCACTTATACTCTTATTTCTCAATTTAACTTATAACACACACACACATATATACATATATATACAGACGAACACAATACAGAAGCCTGATGATGGCAGATGAGATTCTGCCGAAACATTGCTACAACTTTAAAAGCACAACTATAATGATGTGGGAAAATACCCGAACAAAGCTGAATACCATACATGTAAGTACCCGTGAAAACTTAAGAAAACATTATATATACATACATACATACATACATACATACATACATACACACACACACACACACACACACTTTCTCATTTTTGCTGTCAATTGATGCCTTTGCCTCTGCTTTCTAACCACTCATACCAAACATTCCATATCTTATAGTACTCGATTTCTTTTAATATCTTTTAATATCATCGTTAGCCTGTCCATTTCAGCACATTCAAGGATCTTTTTAATTACTGCTGCCTCAGAGGGCATAGTATCCTATTTCCAGTTTTGAGCAAATGAGATTCTGGCTAAATTTCTCGGCTTTTAATCTACCTCGCAGGACTGTTTGTGAGAGTTTAAAAAAAAAAAGAGGGAAGATCAGAAGTATGATAGATTCCGCTTTTAAAATCTTAACAGTGCCAGATGGGAATAAAATGCAAGCATAAGCTTGAGAATTAAAAAAAGAAAAGCATGACCGGTCATAAGGCAAGAAACAACATAAACAGATCTTATTGCAAGAAATGTACATCTGTTTGGTTTTCTTTTATGAACGGGAAACCAGTTCAAATATTTACTTTGAATCGGCTGCTACGCACTTTCAAACCGGATGTTTAACCATTCCCCCCAAAAAATAAAAGTCCCAAAATTCTCCAAGAAAGATTGACAACCCAAATTTTCATCTGTTCTCCAGAAGTAACAGATCAAACCATCTCAGCACGTCTTCAACTGACACAAAAAGGCCTTTAAAAGACATTAAAATAGAAGCATCGGGGTAAACTGGCTCCAGGGATGCCACATGGGGCATAAAACTATACAGGTAGTCCTCAACATACAACCACAATTGAAGCCAAAATTTCTGTTTGCTAAGCAAAACATTTGTTAAGTGAATTGTGCCCCCGTTTTACGACTTTTGTCTGGCCACTTTTGTTAAACAAATCACTGCCGTTATTAAGTTAGTCACAGGGCCGTTAAGTGAATCTGGCTTTCCCCCTTCGTTTTTGGTTGTCAGAAGGTTGCAAAGGGGGATCATGTGATTCCCCAAGATGCTGCAACAGGCATAAGTACATGCCAGTTGCCAAGTGTCCAAATTTTGATCACATGACCATGGGGAATGCTGCAATAAGTGTGAAAAATGGTCATTAAGTCACTTTTTTCAGTGCTATTGTTAATTCTGAATGATCACTAACTGTTGCAAGTTGAGGATTTGGTAGTTCTGTTTGCAAACAAATAAATAAAAAGTATGGAAATTCGGTCCACACAGCAATTTGGCCCACCCACCAACTCCAGTCTTATCTCTGAAACACTTATTTTTCCAGCCATTAATTTATCTCAAACTTGGCAACTAATGTTTCTCGACAGCTAATTTTTCCAAAACTTAAAATTGTGACCCCCCTCCCTCCAAAAAAATTAGCTGAGTGTCCCCGGTTGTAAACACAGGACCGAATTTTGATCAAAGGATTGTGGGAATGCTGAGACAGTCATTAATGGCCATAAGTCGAGGACTACTTATGTGTCCTGCAAAACACGACCAGCAAAAACCCCACAAACTGGAAAACTGGGCAAAATTGCTTCTTCTGCACAATGCCATCTGTATTTTTTTATGCTGATGTGAAATGTTTTTCTGTAGCTTTGGTGATCTGGTGCATAACAAAAAGGGGCACAGAGGGAATTTCCCCTTTCTAAGATATCAAGAATTTAGGAGCTGTTAAGTTAAAAAGCACAGACTGAAGAGGAAGGGCACACAAAAAAAAAAACACAAATGTTTTCCACATTTTTATCTTTCTTGAGTAAACTCAAGGAAAGTCTGGAGGAGGATTAGAACCATTGGTGTAGTGGCTGTTCGGCGTTTCACAGTTATAACCGTTGGATCCTCCCCACGGCCACAATTCAAAGGCTTGGCAACTGGCATGTACTTATGCCAGATGCACTGTCCCGAGTCATGTGATAACCCATCAGTGACCTTCCCAGCTCGCTTCCGACAAGGAAAGTCAATGGGGAAAGCAGATTCGCTTAATGGCGATGTAATTCACTTAACAACGGCAGTGATTCACTTAAAATTGGTGGCTCAAAGAGGCACAACTTGCTTAACAACTGTCTTTTGCTCAAGAACGGAAATTTTGGGCTCAACTGGGCCAGTACGTCAAGGACTACCCTCTGTTGCAAAATAAAATGACGATCCAGAGATTGAAAAACCAAACCAAACTAAAAAGCTTAAGACAGGAGAAAAGAAATACTTCTAGCAAAGAAAATAATAATGTAAATGACTCTTGGAACTTGCTGGGAAGTCCTTTTTGCTTCATTCTTTCGCAGATCAGCAGCCAAACTAAACATTGACCAAAAAAACCCACCCCAAACCCTAAATATCTAGTGTTGCAAAAGATATTTGACTTTTTTTTTCCACAGCTGTAAAATAATTCTCCGCGTTGCATCCTGTGTTCGAAATCGTTCTTAATAATACTGACAAGTGAAAAAAAAACCTTATTACAATCTAAAAGGCGGGATTTTTTTTTTTAAAAAAAGAATCAAGTTTGTTAAATTGACACCCTGCTTATCATTCAGGTGCTGAGCGATTGACTTCTTCTTGTTTTCCCCTCAACTATCTGGTGGGAGGCTGGGCTGAGAGGGAGAGACTGGATCAAAAAAAAAACAAACCCCAAGGATTTTCTGGCTTTTAAAAAAACAACGATCAGCCTAAAGTTTAACGGGAATTCGAGTCACACCAGGCTGCCCAACCTTTCTGCCAGAGAGTGACCGAATGGATGGCAGGATAGTCAACGGGTACATTAAACCATGCAGGAGATGATCAGATGGACGTCCTTATTCTAGGACAAATTCAGGATGTAGGCAGGACAAGAAGCAACGGATGGAAACTAATCAAAGAGAGAAGCAACTTAGAACTAAGGGAGAAATTTCCTGAACAATTTAATCAGTGGAACAACTTCCCTCCAGAAGCTATAAATGCTCCAACTCTGGAAGTTTTTAAGAAGAGACTGGACAGTCACTTGTCTGAAATGGTATAGGGCTTTGTGCCTGAGCAGGGGGTTGGACTAGAAGACCTCCAAGGTCCCTTCCAAATCTCTTACTCTGTTCTGCTGTCAGAGCAAATCTTTCAGCCAGTTCACAGGTTACGTTTCAGGGAAGCTTTGCTGGCAAATTGCCCTCAAGACCAGATTCCCTATCTCCCAGCAGATCTTTCTTCATCTTTCTTTCTTTCTATCTATCTTTCTTTTTCTTTCTTTCTTTCTTTCTTTCTTTCTTTCTTTCTTTCTTTCTTTCTTCCTTTCTTTCTTTTCCTTTTCTTTCTTTCTTTCTTTCCTTCCTTCCTTTTCTTTCTTCCTTCCTTTCTTTCTTTCTTTCTTTCTTCTTTCTTTCTTTCTTTCCTTCCTTCCTTTTCTTTCTTTCTTTCCTTTCTTTCTTTCTTCTTTCTTTCTTCCTTTCCTTCCTTCCTTTCTTTTCTTTCCTTTCCTTCCTTCCTTTCCTTCCTTCCTTCCTTCCTTCCTTCCTTCCTTTCCTTTCTCCTTTCCTTTCCTTCTTTCTTTTCTTCCCTTTCTTCCCTTCTTTCTTTCTTTCCCGGCCTCCAATGCACAAGATCCCAGATAAAAATGGACAAGAGACTGATTTGGGAAGCCTGGCCCTTGTTTGCCTTGACTGATAAGCCCTGTTAATGTTGGTTTCTGCTCCTTCAGCAAAATGCCTCTCGTTCAAAATCGGTGACTCTTGGCCGGGGAGAGCGCTGGCTGCCCCATTCACCTTTATCTTACCCACCCCAGTTCCCAACTATCCAGAGTTTCAGGATGTTTCCCCATTCCACCAACCTCCCCCACCCACCCAAACAGCCCTGAGTCATGCCAAAAACATTTCTGTTGCCAGCAAGAGGAACCAACAGAGAAAACAACAACAACATCTGGTTAGATGTCCATTTTCATTAGAGAAGGCAACACAAGGAGCCAAGAAGGAAGGATCTGCTGCCCAAGTCGATAAGAGAATACAGGATAATAAAGAATCGGTAGACCTTCGGAGGTCTTCTAGTCCAACCCCCTGCTCAAGAAGGAGAAATGTATTCCAGACAAATGGCTGCCCAAAAGCCTCCAGTGATGGAGCACCCACAATTTCTGGAGGCAAGCAGTTCCACTGGTTAATTGTTCTCTCCGGAAATTTCTAGGTTGCTTCTCTCCATGATTAGTTTCCATCTGTTGTTTCTTGTCCGATAGGTTGACCCCTTGTTTTCTGTGACAGCCCCCCCGCACCCGTGTATTGGAAGTCTGCTATCATGTCACCCCCTACCCCTCTCTCTTCATTAAGCTCTTGGTGATTGGCCCAAAGTCATACAGTTGGCTTTCATGCCTAAAGCGGGACTAGAACTCACCGTCTCTTAGTGATCAGCCCAAAGTCATGCAGTTGGCCTTCATGCCTAAAATGGGACTAGAACTCACCGTCTCCTGGTGATTGGCCCAAAGACATTTAGTCAGCTTTCATGCCAAAGGTGGGACTAGAACTCACCGTCTCCTGGTGATTAGCCCAAAGTCATACAGTTAGCATTCAAGCCTAAAATGGGACTAGAACTCACCGTCTCCTAGTGATCAGCCCAAAATCATGCAGTTGGCTTTCATGCCTAAAATGGGACTAGAACTCACCATCTCCTGGTGATTGGCCCAAAGTCACCCAGCTGGCTTTCATGTCTAAGGCAGGACTAGAACTCACGTCTTCTGGTAACTGATCAAATTTACCCTGCTGGGCTTCATACCTAAAGTGGAACTAGAACTCACAATCTCCTGGTTTCTAGGCCAGCATTAAACACTACACCAAACTCAACTCAAAAGTTAAGGGCAAGACATTTGCAAGTATGGTTCACCTCCTCTATGGAGCACCTGAATTTTGCAGACAATTCTACTTGAAAACACAGAAACAGGAGCCCATTAATAGCAATCACTACATAAAGAGAAAAAAAAATCCTTCTTTTTCTCCACGTGATAGTCTGAAAACTAGGAGTTTTATTATTTAAGGAAGGCTTTTTTGAGCAGGGGTGTTGTGTGTGTGTGGACAAAATATTGTTTTTCTACTGTCTTCGTCCACAAGTTACTTAAACTGAAAAATCCCGAAAAGTCACTTTTTAAAAAAATGTGCAAGCTTGAAAGAGAAGTGGCTTCAAACAGTGAAGAAGAAAGAAAAAATCCAAAACGTAAGCAAACTTTAAATCTTGTGGCACGGTGCAAAAAAAAGAAAACCTATCCTGCAATTTAATTCGCCTTTCCTGTGTGATCATTTTCTAATTATTCCTCTTGGAGACCCACAGCTCTCGCTAAAAAGGAGCCCTAATGAAGTTAACTTCAAAAGTTAATTGGAAAAAAATGTGCTTGATGAATTCTTCCATTCTGGTCCCGCTTTGGTGCTAATTCCATCCTGTTTTATTTCCACTAACGATTTATTAGGCTGCCACAATTAGCAATTGTAAGCAGACGTGTTTTAAAAGACGCCTGACGGGGAGAGGCACACACAAACACACAACAGTGAAGTTTTCTTGAAAAGGATTATCAGAGAGAAATACAAAGGTAAGTCAGGAACCCATTTGTTTTAAGAAATGAACACAAGAGAGAAGCAGTTTGATCTAGTGGTTAAGGCAGCAGGCCAGGAAACAGGAGGTGGTGAGTTCTAGTCCAGCCTCAGCCATGAAAGCCAGCTGGGTGACTTTGGTCCAATCACCAGGAGATGGTGAGTTCTAGTCTAGTCTTAGCCATGAAATCTGGCTGGGTGACTTTGGGCCAATCGCCAGGAGATGGTGAATTCTAGTTCTGCCTTAGCTTGGAAAGCCGGCTGGGTGACTTTGGGCCAATCACCAGGAGATGGTGAGTTCTAGTTCTGCCTTAGTTAGCTAGAAAAGCCAGCCGGGTCACTTTGGGCCAATGACCATGAGACGGTGAGTTCTAGTCCCGTCTTAAGACATGAAAGCTGACAGGATGACTTTGGGCCAATCACCAGGAGATGGTGAGTTCTAGTCCTGCTGACCCAACATCTTGCTACTTTGCAAGGAAGAGAGAACTCAAAACCAATTTTGCTCATGCAGCATCCTTGGGGGCCAGGCCAGTCTGAGTAAGTGCCTTCTCCGTGACCCCAAAGCGCAGGAGGATATGAAGAGAATGAGGAAATGGCCTCCTTGTGCCCTATGCACAATTTTTATTTACTGCATTTGGGGAAAAAAATATCTCTTTTCCTCCATAGATAGCTTGTAACCAAGATAGGAACAACAGAAAACAACCCAAAGCAAGCATCAACTCAGCTCAAACAGGGAACCAAAACCAGCAGAGAAATTGGAACAGATGAAGCGCACTAAGGAATAAGAGCTCAATGTTGGACTTCCACAATAAAAGTCTTTTGAGGTTGATGGTCTCAGCAACTTCTGGAGAACCTCCGTTTGCCCCTCGCTGGTGTGCAAGAACGACTTATCTGCTCACCTAGGAGCAAACACATCCTATAGGTAGTAAGAAGCCACCCATAATTAGAAGTCATCCAATCGCTTCTCATTTACTTCAGGTTTATTATGGGTAGTGCCAGTGCCGGTCATTAAATGAATTTGTTGTAAATCAAAGCCTATCTGTACCATGCGATTAATTGCCGGCCCAAGTCCATGCAAGTTGAAGGGAAAACAGAGTTTCCAGACTCTAAACTTGGGCAGTTATGACCCATCCATCTTCCTAAACGCCAGAGGGAATATTTGTTACTGAAGAAGAGAGGGGAAAAAAAATAAATGTATAATAAATGGTGGGTTTGGTTTTCAAAGCTTTCTATTTCTTGTTCACTTTGGCAGAGTCAGCTCCAATCAATCCCAACGCTCGCCTTGAGGTCTTAAGACTTCAACTTCCAGAACTCCTACAGGCAGGCAGGTGGGTATCCCAGAATCCCTAGCGGACAGGGAGTATCCCAGAATTCCTAGCAGGCAGGAGGTAAGTATCCCAGAATTCCTAGCAGGCAGGAGGTAAGTATCCCAGAATCCCTAGCGGACAGGAAGTGAGTATCCCAGAATTCCTAACTGGCAGACAGGTGGGTATCCCAGAATCCCTAGCGGGCAGGTGAGTATCCCAGAATTCCTAGTGGACAGGAAGTGAGTATCCCAGAATTCCTAGCGGGCAGGAGGTGAGTATCCCAGAATCTCTAGCGGACAGGAAGTGAGTATCCCAGAATTCCTAGCAGGCAGGAGGTGAGTATCCCAGAATCTCTAGCGGGCAGGAGGTGAGTATCCCAGAATTGCTAGTGAGTGTGAGGTGAGTATCCCTAGCGGGCAGGAGGTGAGATCCCAGAATTCCTAGTGGACAGGAAGTGAGTATCCCAGAATTCCTAGCGGGCAGAAGTGAGTATCCCAGAATTCCTAGCGGGCAGGAAGTGGGTTTCACACTCAAGAAAAAAAAGAATAAAGTTGAAGGAACATTTCCCCCCCAAACATAAAATATCATCCAGTGCCACAATGGGAGGAAAAAACCCGGAAGGCATCATGCTTCAAACACAACAACACCGTGTTGTGGTGATCAACCCACAACCACAAGTTATACTCTCCTTAATCTCATTCTTGTATCAACTCTAAATGCGGTTGGTGGAGAATTAAGGGGTTGTTTTTTCTTCCGCGAGGAAGCTCCTAGAGATGTCACTTTTATCTCCTTCAGATGTTTGAAACCACCACCTAATTTTTTTTTTATAAATATTGAGAGAGGCTTGTCTTAACATCTGAAGGTGGATCTACACTTCTTCCAAACAAAACCCGGGTTAAGGAATTGATTAAGAAAAGATCCAAAAAGGATTCAACGGGATACGTATCCTTTCTCTGACGAAGACGTCGCTCTAAGTTGGGTGCGTATTTTATTTTAATGATCTATTTTCTCCCCCACACCATCTTTCCAATCTGTTTTATGACAGCCCCTAAGTAGGGCCAGACACAAAATAAATACCGAATAAAAGAAGTACCACAATGCTTCTATATCTCTGTATACGTATAATAACAGGACAAACAATACAGGTAGTCCTCAATTTACAACGGTCACATTTAGTGACCGAAGTTACAATGGCACTGAAAAAAGTGACTCGTGACCGTTTTTCACACATACGACCACTGCAACATCCCCATAGTCATGTGATCAGAATTCAGTCGCCGGCTGGGTGGCTTTGGACCAATCACCAGGAGACAATGAGTTCTAGCCCTGCTTTACAAGTGAAAGCCAGCTGGGCGACTTTGGGCCAATCACCAGGAGGCGGTGAGTTCTAGTCCTGCCTTAGCCATGAAAGCCAGCTGGGTGGCTTTGGGCCAGCCCCTCTCTCTCAGCCCAACTCCTATCACAGGGTTGGTTTTGTAGGGAAAACAAGAGGAAGGAGGTGTGCTGGATATATTCACCACCATGTAAAAATAATAAAGGCAGGCTACAAATGAAAAGAAACAAAAAATATGCGATAGTTTAGCTGACAACCACAGGATCATTTTCTAAAAAAAAAATATCACCACCTTCTGGATCAAAGCTCTTTCCACCCCTTTTTCTCTGTCCAGCCTGGCCTTGGGTGCTCTGGACTACAAAACCCCATGCTCCTCAGCCGCAGCTCAGGTTGACTGCAGCTGTGCAACTAAAACATCTGATGCTTAATAGAGCTTAAACATTGGGAGTCTTATAAAGAGGAGGAAACATAACCTCATCCAAAAAGATCCGCGCATTGTGGATAATCCATTACATCCTGCATCAAGAAATGTTTTGCAGTTTTAAAATAGCCGAGGGGAGGGTTGGAAAATCCTGGAGTAGGATTATTAATGCCTTGATTCTCTCTCTCTCTCTCTCTCTCTCTTGGCACATTTACTAAGAAATTTTTTCATACTGCTGTTTCTTCGAAAGCAGGCAAAAAGACGCGTGGTTATTTTCCAGTCTCCAAAGAGCAGGTGCTAAACTTAGATTTCTTTTCCCCCTAAGGGCAGAAGGCTGTGGAAGGAGAAGAATCTTGGATTCGAGCTTGCCAAAATGACCACAGTTCTAGAATGCATCTCAGGTTGCTTTAAAGGGGGGAGAGAGAGAGAGAGAGAGAGAGACAGACAGAAAGAGAGAGGGAGGGGAAGTGAGAAAGAAACAGAGGGAAAGAGAGAAAGAAAGAGGGAGAAAGAGAGAGGGAGAAAGGGAGAGAGAAAGAAAAGGAAAGGGAGAGAGAGATGCAGACAGAAAGAGAGAGGGAGGGGAAGTGAGAGAAAGAAACAGAGGGAAAGAGAGAAAGAAGAGGGAGAAAGAGAGAGAGAAAGAAAAGGAAAGGGAGAGAGAGATGCAGACAGAAAGAGAGAGGGAGGGGAAGTGAGAGAAAGAAACAGAGGGAAAGAGAAAGAAAGAGGGAGAAAGAGAGAAAGGGAGAAAGGGAGAGAGAAAGAAAAGGAAAGGGAGAGAGAGAGATGCAAACAGAAAGAGAGAGGGAGGGGAAGTGAGAGAAAGAAACGAGAGAAAGAAAGAGGGAGAAAGAGAGAGAGGGAGAAAGGGAGAGAGAAAGAAAAGGAGAGGGAGAGAGAAAGAGAGGAAGGGAGGAAGACAGAGAGAGGGAGGGAAGGAGAGACAGAGGGAAAGAGGGAAAGAGGGAGAAAAGAGGGAGAAGAGAGGGAGGAGAAAGGGAGAGAAGGAGAAAGGGAGAGGGAGAGAGAGAAAGAGAGACAGAGAGGAAGGGAGGAAGACAGAGAGAGGGAGGGAAGGAAAGATAGAGGGGAAGAGAGAAAAGAAGGAAGGAGAAAGAGGGGAAGAGGAAAAAAGAGGGGGAAAGAGAAAAAGAAAAAGAAAGAAAGAAAGAAAGAAAGAAAGAAAGAAAGAAAGAAAGAAAGAAAGAAAGAAAGAAAGAAAGGAAGAAAGAAAGAAAGAAAGAAAGAAAGAGGGGTGGGAGCCCTTTTCTCCTCTTTTCCCTATTACAATGACCCCATGAGTTGGCCCCAAGCTGTCTTTCAGACCTAAGGGTAGACTAGAACCCAGAGCCTCCCAGTTCCTAGTTCAGCATCTCTCCTCCTGTCATCATCAAACTGTGTCTCATCAACCCTAATAAAGACATGTTAAAAAGACAGCAGACTCTGCTAGCGGGACTATTTCTTTTCCAAGAGAGGGAATTCCCCCCGTGCAATTTCCCTGAGAAAGCCGCTCCGGTGACAGGGCCCCCGTTCTGCAAGGGAATTGGATAATTATAGAGAACCTTCAAGGGGTCAGAATCTCTTGTTCCCGAAAACATGAACTTTCAATGTGGGTGGTGGCTGAGGCAAGTCATTCCCTTCCTGCAACACGTAACTGTGGGCTGGAGAGCATGAACCCTCGGCAATCAGAAAAGGGAAGCAACACACACACACACACACACACACACACACAAAAACCCAACCAACCCCACATGTCAAATGCACCAGGATAGAACAGAGAAACTTTCAACCCAATACTACCCATCTTTGAATTAAATTTGCCCAGGCTGCATCCAACCAGATTTCCTCTAGGCATGATATGAAGCCATAATTTATCCAAGCATGACATTAACTCACTGGATTGACAGGTAGTACAAAGCCGCCAGTCATCGTTTATTATGTGGCTGGCTGGAGGGGAAGGAGTGGGAGAATCTGGGGACGGAATCAAGAGAGGGGTTAGCTTAGAATCCCTACGTAGCCACAAGTGAACTAAATCCCACCTCCCCTGACCTTCCACGGACCCGTATCTAACTCCTAGCAGGCACTAACCATTCGTTAGGAAGATTCCTGCCCATAGGCAGCAGAAGCAATAAATCCATTTAAGTGGACCTTTAGGGGTGGATATGAACGTTGGCAACTGACGTTGGCCAAGTTGACTCGTCAACACCAAGAAATGGAATGCTTCTTTACGTGAAGTATTTACGATTTATTTATTTATTTTAATGGAAAGGATGGATGCATGGAAAGATAACAAGAGCATCTTCCCTAAGCATTGAAAATCGCTGGATAGAAGCCTTGAACTAAGCAACAGAGCCACAGGCAGAGGAAGGCAACTGGTAGGTAGAACATTTTTAATGGGTCTGCTCCAGAAAAGGTGTTCAGTGGACTACTCAAAATGTAGGAACTGTGTTGTGGCTCGCCGGCAGTGGAATGGAATTGGAGAGTGGGGAAGAACGGGGACCAGTCTGGGAGTCTGGAGAGGACTCGGGGCGAGGGTCCTGCGTCCGATGCAGAGATGGGGCCAGGACCATTCTGGGAGTGGGATGCTGCCTTTGGAGTCTGGCAGCAGCGAAGAAGAGAACCCCAGGGAGCCTGTTTCAGTGCGCGTGTGCGCAGAGCTGCAAGAAGGAGAGAGCAGCTGAAGCAGAAGGGGTGACTCGGGAGTAAAGCTGGGAGGCGATTGCCCTTCCCATCAGGGATAAAAGTCAGGCCTAAACGAGGAAACCTTTGCAGGAAGCAAAGTAGTTTGATCAGTTCCGAGTCCTCCTTGAAGCTCTGTCTATTTCGGTTGGCTTTTTCTTGTACTTCGGTTGGTTTCTTTTATAGTTAATTGGATACTTCTGTTTTTGGCAGCATTCCACAAAACTGAAAGGTGAGTGCTTATCTTGGGGGACTGTTTAAGATGATTTCTGGCTGGGAATGGAAACAATTCCCAGCGTTGCAATAAAATAGGTTCTGCTTTTAAAACAAGTTTGTGATTAATTACGTTTTATGAAGCCTGGGTCGGAACACTGACATAGGGAAGCCAACCAACCACAAACTCTTAGAATGCATGGGTCCTAATGCAAGTAGACATAATTCCACCTTTCTACTTGTTCCAACTTAACCATGTTACAAAGGAGCCCCTGTGGCATAACTTTACCTAAAGTGTGACATTTGCTTGATGACCTTAAGGTATGCACGATCTCACAAGTGGCCTTCATGCAATAGTGTGGGAAGTGATGAGGCCACGAAAAATGCTCTTTCAAAAGCCAGTTTCGGGAGAGGTTGCACAGTTGGGCCAACGAAAGGTGGAGTCTGCCACCAAAACATTTGACCTTTACTCATCACACCTGAATTCAGGCAATGTCTTGACCGTGGAAGAGCTACAATTCAGGCACGGCCGTCTCCAAATCAAACCAACCCAGGCTGCACTGTAGACCAGACTCTTTCCAAAATTCTCAGAAGACGACGCTTCCAAACATTTGCGTGGCAGAGAAGAAATGAAGCTCACTTTTTGAGGTTCTCCTATGGCTTTCTTGAAATGGGCTGGTAGAAGCAGTTCCCTGCCAACACAGCCAACCAAAACTCCTTCATTGGACTAGAACTTGTCAACTTGGCAATCTCCAAACTTGGCAACTTTTAAGACTTGTGGACTTCCAGTTACCCCCTTTTAAATCATGAATCTCGAGTCAAACTTCCAAAAACCTTTAAAAAGGATTTATTGGGAATTAACATGTCCGACACTGCCTGGGTGTATCCGACTCTGAGACACATCGTTCATTATCACCCTCCAACCCTTGGGTGTATCATAATTCATATTGTCCAATGGGACACCTCCATAGCCAAGAGTCATCAATCCTGCTCTCCAGTTAGAATTTTGCATGGCGGAAACTTCGATCACCTAGCTACTATCTTTGAAAACATTTATGGAATGCAGTTTTGGTTTGCAAGCTGCTGCACTGCTCCCCTCTCCCTTTCTGTTGGCAACTCTTAAAAAGACCATAGAAATATTTCATGAGTTGAACACCAGACAGCATGGCAGGCTGAGGAATGCTGGAAGCTGAAGTCCACAAGTCCTAAAGTTGCCAAGTTTGGAGACCCCTGGACTAGAAGACCTTCAAGGCCCCTTTCAACCCTGTCCTTCTATTATTCCAAAAACCCCTTTTTAGAGGCTACTCCTTAAAGACCCAGCTTGGGATTCTGGGAGATGCGGCCCCCAACACGAAGCCTGGCCAGAAAATTCTGGGAGACGTCGTCCCAACAATACACCTGTCTCATGAAACTGACCAAGGGAAAGATAAGCCTAGCCAATGTCACAAGGTTTGGCCTTTTTTCTTTTTTATTGAAGCACTGCCCTGTATTTATAGCAGTTCTCTGGAAAGGAGGAAGAAAACACAGATGGTCACATTCCATTTGATTTTTGTTGACCTCATCTGCTTCACCAGAGAAAGGATGGGTGGGGACAGAGAAGCAGAGAAGGAAGGGAAGCGTCTTGACACTGGAGGAATGAGCCACACACTTACCAACACCGTTTATAGATAATGCTTTCATTAAGGAGAGAACCAACCTAGAACAAGGGAGAAATTTCTGGCCGTGGGAACAATTGACCAGGGGAAGAACTTGCCTTCAGAAGTTGTGGCTGCTCCATCACTAGAGGTTTTCCAGATTGGACAACCAGTTGGTGGCTAACCTTTTGGGGCTCCTGTGCCAAAAACGGTGCGCACATTCATGTTCACACATGCCAGCTCCCAGAAGACAATACGCCCCCCCATGTCCCCTGCATATGCATGCGCAATCCCCCGCTGCCCCCTTACTTGCACTGCGCCTCACAGCTGATTTTTGGCCCGTTTGAGGCCTTTTTTCGGCCTCCCAGAGGATCGAGGCAGGCCTCTGCAGGTTTTGCAGGCCAAAAAAATGGGCCCGTTTCATCACTTCCGGTATTTCCGGAAATACAAGAAGTAATGAAACGGGCCTATTTTTCGGCCTGCAAAAGGCTTTCCTCAAGCCTCTGGGAGGCCGAAAATCAGCTATGAGGCGCGCACATGCACAGTGAGGTAAGTTTTCCTTCAGCTCGCGTGACGGCACAAATGGCTCTGCGTGCCGCCTGTGGCACGTGTGCCATAAGTTCGCCATCACGGGTATAGGGTCTTCTGCTTGAGCTAGGGGTTGGACTAGAAGATCTCCAAGGTTCCTTCTAACTCATTTTGTCATCTGTCAATCCTTACAATTAATATAAACGATCACCTGAGATTCCCAATATCCAATCCAGTATTTGAGGGGCTGCCATAAAGAGGAGGGGGGTCAACCTATTCTCCAAATCACCCAAAGGCAAGACAAGAAAGCAACGGATGGAACCTAAATCAAGGAGAGAAGCAGCCTGGAATTAAGAAGAAATTTCCTGAGAGGGACAACAATTCATCAGTGGAACTCCTGGCCTCCAGAATTTGTGGGTGCTCCATTACTGGAGGTTTCTAAGAAGAGACTGGACAGCCAGCCATTCGTCCGGAATACTATAGCAGTGGTTGCCAACTGGTGGGCCGTGGCCCACTGGTGGTCCACGAGAAAACTTTGGTGGTCTGCAGAGAAATCTCACCCCCAGAGCACCCCCCAAAGCAATTAATCCAGACAGCCCACTCCCGGGCCCTCCTGCCCTCACTCCTTACCTGGCAAACTTGCTTTCTAAATTGCTATTTTTCCCTTTTTCTGACCATCATCTGTTCTGCTGTGCCGGGAGATTTAGATTAGCTAGCAAGCAGGAAATGGTTGGATTTCTTGCTTTCTAGCTAATCTTTAGATCTTTGGCTGTGAACCTTCCTTAGGATTGAAGCAGCGCAGACTCAGCTCGCCGATGGCAGAAACACGGATCTCTAAGTGAATCTGTGATTCTGTGAGCAACTCAATCAGCCTGCCTGCTTTGCCTGATTTTGGGTAAAAGTTGCTTTTTTAAATAAATAAAAAATCAATATTTACATAAATATTTATAATATTTACATACAAGCCATGCCCAGCCAGTCACATGACCACCAAGCCACACCCACAATTTGGCCATGCCCAAAGAACCAGTTATTAAGACATTTGAATCCCACCCCTGCGTCTGTGTGTGTGTGTGTGTTTGTGTATGTGTGTGAGTGAGTGAGTGAGAAGGGGGAAGAGATAGAGGTTAGATCAGATCTCTCTTTCTCTCTTTCTCTCTCCCTCACCAACATCAGACAAAATTCATATTAGTGGTCCCCGGGATTTAAAATTATGAGTTTGGTGGTCCCTGAGGTCCAAAAGGTTGGCGACTCCTGGACTATAGGATCTCCTGCCTTGAGCTGGGGAGTTGGATTAGAACAGGGGTCCCCAACCACCGGGCCGCAGACCGGTACCGGTCCGTGGAACATCTCCTACTGGGCCGCCGGTTTGCTGGGCGCCGCCATCTCGTTTTGATGAGAAAGTGCTTCCGTGAGCTTTTCCGGTTGGAAAGCGGCGTCTGGGTCCTGAAGGAATCCTCGCGCCTTAGTTTCATCGAAGGGGCGGCGGCTTCGAACGAAACTAAGGCGCGAGGATTCTTTCAGCACCCAAGGCAAGGCGAGCCGAGCGACCATCCTGAAGCCGTCCCGAAGCCCATCGACAAAGGTACAAAGGAGGAGTTGAAGGTAGCGGAGAGAAGCGGGGACGGCTGGCTGGCCGGTCGCTCGGCTCGCCTTGCCTTGTCATGCGTGCTGATGCCGGTACCAGGCCGCGGATCATTTTGTGATGCCGGTACTGGGCCGCGCACAAAAAGGTTGGAGACCACTGGATTAGAAGACCGCCAAGGTACTTTCCAACTTTGTAAATTTCCACTGTTGGCATAGTTAGTACCCACCCCACAATGGCTGCTTCATAGATTCTTGGTCAATGAAGCCATGGCCTGAGGTCATGCGAACCCATCCTCCACAGCACTGTATTTCCTCAATAGAGTGAACATTGCGTAGTTCTTGGCCTGAGGGGGACACACACCATTTCCCATCTAAGCAGAAAACAGCACAGCCCTTTTCTAGCTTCTGCTACTTTCCAAGAGTTGGTCAACATAACAAGGTTCTCATCGCAATAGCCTGTAGGTGCAGAGTGTGTGGAAAGAGGACCCTCCCACTGGCTGTAATCAAATATTACCGGTCTCTCGAGTTTTTGTCCTTCAAGGCTTGGGGGCGTCTTTGTTTTATGGTTGGTGACACCAAGATGGCCATGGAAGTTGGCAGAAGTAACCCAGGTTTGCTTCTGAAGACACACAACGGTCAACAGGCGGATGTTGCATAAACAGGCGGCATTCAAGCCCGTCACACACAGAGGCAAACCTTAATGAGAAGTAGAGAGCCATCCCAACCTAAATGAAGACCCAACATGAGGGCAAGACAAACAGCTTGAACCATCATCGGTGACTGTAGGGAGGTTAGTCGAGTCGTAATTCTAGGTGCCATCCAAACAGGGAGTAATGGTTAGATCGTGGTTAAGCAACGGCATAAAGTGATTGGGTCACATTTTTTTGCAGGCAACTCTCAATAGTCCTGGTTCACATAGACTACTCAACGTCATGAGTAGACATGACCCCAAGTTGTCTAGCGCGGGTGGTGTTGCCTAGTTTGGGTCATGAAATGTCTGCAAGAAAACCACCAAGCTCAGAGAGCATCAAGGACCGCACATTATCCTCCTCCTCCTCCCAAACTCCACTCCTTCTAGCACTGATGAAGTTACTTAGTGTGGGTCATGAAACATCTGCAAGAAAACCACCAAGCTCAGAGAACACCAAGGACCCCACAGTCCTTCTCCTTTTCCTCCTCCTCTTCTTCCTCCTCCCTCCAACTCCCTTCTAGTACTGATGATGTTACTTAGTGTGGGTAATGAAACGTCTGCAAGAAAACAACCAAGCTCAGAGAGCACTAAGGATCTCACAGTCCTCCTCCTCCTTCTCTTACTCTTCCTCCTCCTCCCAAATTCCACTCTCTTCTACCACTGATGAAGTTGCCTAGTTGGGTAATGAAACGTCTGCAAGAAAACAACAAAGCTCAGAGAACACCAAGGACCCCACAGTCCTCCTCCTCTTCTTCTTCCTCCTCCTGTTCCTCCCCCCGCAAAAAAAACCACTCTCCTCTAGCATTGATGATGTTGCCTAGTTGGGTAATGAAACGTTTGCAAGAAAACCACCAAGCTCAGAGAGCAACCAAGGATCCTTCATGTTATCTATCCCTGTATATGTTTTTCCTTCCAAGTCTGCTATTTTTCAGAAAGATTAGCTTAGGGGCAACTTACTGGAAGCCCACCTATCTGGACAGACAGTTACACTTATGGTTTACACCTTCTTCCGCTTTCCAAAACCAAGGTTACACCTCTAAAAAGAAACACAGGTAAGCCCTCAGCGGAAGGCCACAATTAAACCCTCAATGTCTACTGCTAAGAGAGTCAATTATTGCAACTGCCATAAATAGGAGTCGGTAGTCGAGTGCCTGAATTTTTGACCGTGCGAGGCTGCAACTGTCGTTAAGTGTGGAAAAAAAAACGTTGCTTTTTTTCAGTGCTCTTGTAGATTTGGTCCCTAAACCAACGGCTTATTAAGTTAAGGACAACCTGTATGGGAAGAGGAAGATGTGCAAAGGTCAACTTCCAACAAGTAGACTGGAAAGCAAACACAGAGAAGGCAGGTAGGATCAGAGAAGGAGGAGGAACAAACTCATAGCTGGTACAGGAGTTGAGCAGAGAGGTAATGAAAGAGGAGGAGAATCTCTGACTCATGAGAACCGTGCTTAAAACAGACGCTTAAAAGGGAACAGGTTGGATGAGGCAAGAGCTTCCCACGAGTTGACGCTGGAAGGGAAACTCGGCCAACGAAGAGATTGCGCACTGCACCCCAAGGGAAGCTTCCTCACCCAAGCCCCCCGTTTTGAAGGAACTAAGCTGGGCGTCAGCAACCTGTGGCTCTGGAGCCACATGCGGCTCTTTGGGCCCTCTGCTGTGGCTCTCCTGTTGGGTGATCCTACCTGTTGTGGTTCGCCAGCAGCGGAATCAAGACAGTGGGGAAGAATGGGGACCAGTCTGGGAGGACTCAGATGAGGGTCCTGCGTCCGATGCAGAGATGGAGCCAGGACCATCCGGGAGTGGGGTGCTGACCCCAGAGCCTCCAGACTCTGGCAGCAGCGAGGCAGAGGAGCAAGGGGAGCCTGTTCCCAGTGTGCGTGTGCACAGATCTGCCAGAAGGCAAGAGCAGCTAAGACAAAAGGGGCAACTCAGGAGTAAGGCTTGGAGGTAATTGCCCCTCCCATAAGATATAAAGGAAGTGCAAAGGTGAAGGAAACTTTGCAGGAAGCAAAGTCGTTCACTCTGTTCGGATTCAACCTTGAAGCTCTGTGCGGACTTTGTACTCTGACTTTTTACAGTTCATTCGGCACTTTAGCTGTTGGCAGCAATTCAAAGGAGAGAAAGGTGGGTGCTTATCTCAAGGAACTGTTTGGGACTCATTACGGGCTGGGAACGAACATGAAATAAAACAAGAGTTGTTTGGACTAAGCGTGTGCTTAATTACGGTCTCAGGAAGCCTGGGTCAGAACACTACCACTGGCTGGCCCTGCCCCTCGCCCTCCCCTCCCAGTCACTCCTCCCCTGGTCTGAGAAGGTAAAACACAAAAAACCGAAATGAGGGGGAGGGAGGGAGGGAGACCCATTTCCCACAGAAAATGGGCGTTGTCTTACCTGAACACCATTTCTCCTTGTTAGGCAAGACAGCTCAGGAGTAACACTGGGAGCCACAAAACCTGGGTAGGCATGGCCGCAGTGGTGGTGTCATGTGGGACCTGGTGGGAGTGGCGTTGAGTTGGCCACGCCCACCCAGGTTTTGCGGCTCCCGGTGTTTTCTGTGGGAAACAGGTCGAAATGGCTTTTTAGAGTGTTTAAGGTTGCCGACCCCTGAGCTACTAGGCCAGCAAAGCAGATTAGGAAAGGGTTTCTCTGCCCGCAAATCATTCATGACAAGGAAGGGTAGACATGGAGACCTTGGCCAGGTGCAAACATTTTGCAAGAGGCGGTTTCCCCAAAGGAGCATTTCCCGTAAGTGGGTTTGCAGCAGACACACAGTAATAACTCCCAGCTTAAGTCTAACACAAGCCCCGTTACAGTTCCTCGGACATTATCGCTTGGAACAGTTTGCAAGACAGCAGTATTTCCGCTTCACGTTTGCTTGGGAAGGAGGAAGACTACGATTTGGTGTTAGATGGGTGCATTGGGCAAGACTGGGGTGGGGTTAAGATGGCACCACCTAGCCGCCCCCGAGGTGTGAAAATATCTACGGAGATTCTCAGTCATCCACTTACCCCAAAGATGCTATTTTCAAGAGGCAACTGGACTTCCTTGTTATTCCTTGAAGACGTTTCGCTTCTCGTCCAAGGAGCTTCTTCAGTTCTGACTGAATGCAACATGACAGCAAGAAATATAAACCCTTCCATCCCCCACCATCCAGTCAGAACTGAAGAAGCTTCTCGGATGAGAAGCGAAATGTCTTCTAAAGAAAAAAACCAGAAAGTCCAGTTGCCTCCTGAAAAAAGTGGGAATAGGAATGGATTTCCAGAGGAAAAAAAACTGCAGACTGCAGGAACCAGAAGCACTACTCAGGTGTTCCCGAGGACACAGATAAACCTCCAAGTGGCCTCAAAAACCCTCTAAAAAGGATGTAAATGACCAGCTGTCTGCAAAGAATATAAATCCTTCCTGGATGATTAAGAATCTCCATGCACATTTTCACACCTAGCTTTCTGTATGACCATGATTCTCGAAGGCCATCAGGAGAAAACTATGCAGCTGTGCAAAGGATGAGTAAGACATCAGAAAACTCCACCACAATTAGTGTTTAAGTTCTCAGAAGGAATGAGGAACCTGAAAAGTATTGGATTCCAATACCCATCATTCTTGACCACAGCCCACATTAGTTATAAAGATGGCCTTTGGAGCCCAGCATGTCTTTCTCATAATCTGTACACTACTAAAAACTCTATCTGCTTATCACCTTCAATTAAACCAAAAGGGACATCACAATACTGTAAAAACATTTTTTGAAAGTGCCTCAAATCTGCTAGCTTAAAAATGTGTGTCTGGGACTCATTTGTGTAACTGAAATTTCAACGATCTTCACACCAGGTGTATTTGCAAAATTCTGGCCACAACAGCAAAGCAACGGTGAAGCTGGCAAGAAGTTGGAAGTCCTTCTTAATTCTCACTGCAAAAAAAGCTCTCACACAAGAAAGCCTGCCTGTGGTCATTGTTTCTCTCTTTAGGCAAGAAAATATTTCTGAAAGGATGACCCAACGGCCCATGGGTTGTCTATTACTTCCTACTTCCAGGGATCAAAAAAGATACTTCCTTCTCTCTTATTTTATTTATTTGCTAAGTTTAGTTCTGCCTACCTCATGTGGGCCGCCTACAAAACTAAAAAGGAAGAAATGAAAAGACTGTAAACAGAATTTTAAAATAATAGAATAAAAGTAAATAATGAAAAAAGAGAATGCATCAATAAAGGAGAAAATATTTGCAGCTCAGGGTTGAAATGAGATGTTCTCTGAGCTCGGTGGTTTTCTTATAGATGTTTCATGACCTAACTAGGTAACGTCATCAATGCTAGAAGGTATGGGAGTTTGTAAAGAAGGGGAGGACTCTGGGTCATCAGTCAGTCAATCAATCTTTATTATGGTCACAGACCAGCATTAGAGATCCTAGATATTCTCTGAATTTGGCTGCTTTCTTGCAGACGTTTCATTACCCAATCTAGATAACTTCATCAGTGCTAGCAGGTGGGGGGGTTGTGGAAAGGAGAAGGAGCAGGCGGACTCTGGGGTCAACCATCGATCAATCAATCAATTTTTATTACAGTCACAGACCAGCATTGGGGTCCTTGGTGCTCTCTAAGCTTGGTTGCTTTCTTGCAGACATTTCATTATCCAAACTAGGCAACATCATCAGTGCTAATGAGAATCCATCAATATGAACGACAAAAGATCTTCCTTGCATTCCGGAAAAAAATAAATACATTTAAGTTTTCTCCAAACCATGGCCAAATCAAACCATTATCAGCTCTCGGATAACCCAGAAGCTGGGTTAATCAATCATGTAACACCCTCCACCGGCTTCTAACCAGCCGAAGCTCCTGCCTCAAGAACAGCTGACTCCCAAGTGCTCGGCTGGACATTGCTTATTAGCAAAATGAGAAACCTGATCTACAGAAAGAAAACACTACACGGAGATGAGATCTGGGCTGCTGTTGGCAGCCAACAAGCCTTCCTCCTTTCCTTCCTTCCTTCCATGCAGATTTAAAAAATAAAAACCACCCCCAATTCTTCTCCTCTGCCCCGTCACAGCCAAAACAAGCTTCTGCTGTCCGAGATCCTTTCTGGTAGCGCAGTTTTTAAAAACTTGCCTTTTCATTGCCATCTACTGATAGGATTTCTCATTTTACGATCCAACAGGGCGCGTTGCATGTTGCTTTTTTACAAAACGACCCCACTTCATCGAAGCATGGCACTTTCTCTGGAGGAATCGCATGAGGCAGAGCTAATCCTTGCATGCTTGGGATGTTTAAAAAGATGTTTGGAGGTCTCTTTGTGAACAAAATATCTAGTCATTTGCAAGGTGCGGGGTTAGCAAATTGCTGGGGGAAAGGAATTGGGAAACTGCTTAAAATCCAAAAACCAGAAGCAACCCAGTAAAAAAAACAATATTATTTATATTAGGAGTGTCCCCACCCCTTACCATAGTAACTCGAGTACGATAGCACGGGAAGATCTCTGTATTCAAAGAAGAGCCCCCTTTAAAAAACAAATTGCACAAGTTGGCTTCAAAGGTTCATTGGTCTTCGCTCCTGCCACATGGTTAACCCAATCATGGTTTATTCCATGAACCCTGTTCCAGGTTTATGTGGCTCTATCCGGGACAGCGAGCTAAGAGCTGAGCTCATATCATAGTCAGACTAAAAATGCCGCATATTTATAAACTTTATACCCGGTGTTGCTTAACAATTAAGGCACAATTGTGAGTATTTGACAGCTGGTCCAGCTCCTATGACATCAAGTATTGCTAGATAAAAGGAGAAAAAACAAATGGGCCCAGTATCCAACATCACTCTGTAGGCCAGAGTTTGATGATTAAGGCACCAGGCTAAAAAAATAGGAGACTGTGAGTTCAAGTCCCAACTCAGCTATGAAAGACTGCTAGGTGGCCTTGGATCTGGGAGTTCTAGTCCCAGCTTAGGCATGTGACTTATCTCTGAGCGACTTTGAGCCAATCCCCAGGATTGTGGGAGTTCTAGTCCCACCTTAAGGATGAAAGCCAGCTGGGTGACTTTGGGCCAATCACTAGGAGACTGGGAGTTTTAGTCCCACCTTAGGCATGAGAGCTGTCTGAGTGACTTTGGGCCAATTACCAGGAGTCTGGGAGTTCTAGTCCCACCTTGGGCATGAAAGTCAGCTTGGGTGGCTTTGGCTCAGTCTCAGCCCAACCCACCTCATAGCATTATTGTTGTGGGGAAATTTAGGAGCAGGAAGGCGTGCTGGATGTGTTCACCAGCTCAAGTTATTTGCAAAAATTAAATAAAAGCAGGATACAAATCAATAAAAAAAAACTCATGGTACAGATCATTGTGGATTTAATGGGTCCCCATGCAATATTTAATGGAACCTAAGCGTTGCCCTATACTTTTTAAAAACAAGTTCATCGTGGTTTGAATCCAGTCATTCTCTCTTTTTTGCCCCCAAAATTCTAATCTTGTCACCTCTCCAAGGTCCAACTTTCAACCTCTTTACAGAACAACCATCCAGCCATCGCGACCCCCACCCCCACGTTTTCTACTCCACTTCCAGCATTTTTCCAGAGTGTTGTTTGGAAACAGTTCGGTGTTATTAACCAACCTTGGTTATCAACCCTACCGGCTTAAACCCGGTTATTATTATTTTTTACCAAGTGCAACCAGGCAGGCGCGGTTCTGGTGATAGTGGAATTAAAAGCCATTCCTTGCTGCCCAGCCCTTCCCCCCACACTCCTCCAGACCCCACTGAGCCGAGGCTGTCACAGACCACATAATGGCTGAATGGCAAATGCGATTCACTTTGGCCTCTCCGGGCGCTGCTTGCCCGCCCCAAACCCTTTGGAAGGCGACATCTGCTGCGGGAGTGGTGGAAACTAAGCCTTCTCGTAGGAGGCGCAAGGATTTTCCACTTGGGGCAAAGCCCCCAAAGGGCTGTTTGGAAGGAAGAGGAAGAGGAGGAGGAGAGGGGAGGAAGGAAGGACGACACAATAGTAGCAGTGAGTGTTGTGCAGGAGAAGGAAAAGGGGGAAGAGAATGAAGAAGATCAGAAGTAGTAGGAGAGAAGGAAAAGCAAAAAGGGAGAAAAGTCATCCCAGAGGGAGTGGAAAAAGAGAATGAGGAAAAAGGAGAAACGGTGCTGGGGAGGAGGAGAGAAAGGAGAAAGGAAAAGGAAAAAAGGGTGATAGTGGAAGAGGGGGTGAGTCAGAAGGAGAAAGAGAAGTAGTAGTGATGGAGGAAGAGGAATAAGGAAGAGAAAACCCTCAAAGGGCTGTTTTGAAGGAGGAAGGAGAGGAGAGGAGGAGGAAGAAAGAAATAGGAGTAATGGTGGTTATGGAGAAACAGGAGGAGGAGAAAAATTAGCAATGGTGGTAAGGAGGAGAAGAAAAAAGGGGAAGAGAAGTAAAACGAAGGAAAACGAGGAGGAGGAGAAGTGATGGTGGTAGAAGAGAAAGAAAAGGAGAAAAGTCATCGTGGTAATAGTGGAAGAAAAGAATGAAAAAAGGAAGGAGCAGTGGTGAAAGAGGGAGAGGAGGAGAGACAGGAGAAGGAGAAAAGGGAAAGGTATGACAGTGGAAGAGAAGGAGAATGGGGAGGAAGAGGAAGAGAAGTGACAGTGGTAAAAGGGAAGGAAAAGAAAAAAGTTGTAGCAGTAATAGTGGGAGAAAAGAATGAGGAAAAGGAGAAGTACTGGTGGCAGAAAGAGAAGGAGGGAGAAGAGGAGAGAGAGAGAGTGAGGGGGAGAAAGAAGGGATGATGGTGGAAGAGGAGAACCAGGAGGAGGAGGAGTAATGGAGGAGGAGGAGGAATAAGGAAGAGAAACCTTTCAGTGAGTAGGGTTGAGATGTTTTTCAAATTCCCAAAATCACAAGCTACTTTTCTGGAAGAGGAAGAGAAGGAAATGAAAACGGAAGAAGAAAAGTGGTGGACAAAAAAAAGGAAGAGGAGAGGTTAGTGATAGAAGAGAAGAATGAAAAGAGGAGTAGTAGTAGTGGAAGAGAAGAGTACGGAGAAAGAAAGGGCAGAAAAAGAGAAGGTAAAAGCAGTGGTGATGGCAGGAGGAGGAGGAGGAAGAAGCGGCGATAAGCAGAAGAACCACCAAGGAAGTACGTAGGGATGGGGCGCTTTCAAAACTCCAGACTCACAAGCTACTTTTCTTGACGTTCAAAAGATACCCCACCAACCAAGAAGGGGAAGAAATGTAGACTTCCCACTGCTCACCTCACTGCCGAGAGGTTCTCCACGCCATTTTCTCATCCACTCTTGAAAGAGAATCCAAAAAAACAAGAGTCAACTCCAGAAGGTGGAAGTCAACCACCCAACGGTAACCTCCAGAAATCAAGACGGCCTCAACACAACTCTTCTTCTTCCCGCTGACCTACTGAGGGCCGTGGGACAACTCACAACCCCACCAGGTCCACATGCCCAACATCGTCCCAGTCTGGGCTTCAGGAATGAAGGCCAAGCTGCTGCTGCTTCTTCTCCCCTTCTCCTCCTTGGGAAGACACACCCACCCCAATCTAGTTAAACACTGTTTACACACGCTGGTCTTCCAACGAGCCCTTTTAAAGATATTAAAATCTTTCAGGCAGTCCACATGCTTACCAAGCCAAAAAAAAAAAAAGTAGTTTAATTTAAAAAGAAAAATCCAGGGTATTAAGCAAGACAAATTCCATGTTCCCAGTTCTTTAAAGGAAGCAAGCAAACAAACAAGAAAAACAAGGTTGCCAATTTTTCGGACACATTTTGGAAAAAAGCCGGAGAAATTTATTCCACAGGATGTTCAAAGACAACCTTTTCTGAACACCTGGTTGACACCAGGAACGTTAGTGTGCAGAAAGTGTCTTTATTATTTTTAATAAAAGGAACAGGTCCATAATTTAAGAAGTCAACCATGCAAAAACAACTTGGAAGGTCCTCTCTCTTTAAACAAGCCAGAAGCACTGTAGAGCCCATATCAACCAGCTAAAACATGAAGTTTTAGTTGCAAAATGTATTCTTTATTTATTTGTTATAAAGCTTCAGCTGCAACATTTATTCTCAATTAACAAACAGTGTTATTTCCCCTAAGAAACAGAGAAAGGAAAGAAAATCTGGAATGTTTTAAGCTCAGACCCACCTTAAAGATGACAATATTTGCTTTATTTCTTCGCTGCTTTTGGTTATCCTGGTTTATAGAAGCTCCAAAGCGGGATTGTAGTCCTAGATCATAAGCCAACATGGTTTGAAATTGTCTAACCCCTTTGGGGTGTGTTAGGCAGCACACAGCAATTAATTACTTCCAGCAGGATTGGCAATACAAGTAATTGACAACAGTTGAAGTTTTTTTTCCTTTATGGGCAACTGATACAATCAACACAGAAATAAATACTTTCAGACGCCACATATATCTCCTTATAAAACTGCACAGATCCTTTCCGCTGTCAAAACACCTCTCCTTAAAACAGTATCAGCCATGTCAAATAAATAGCCAAACTTTGTAATCAATTAGCATTTAACCATCAGAAAAATGCAATTCTATCCACAGAGTTTTGAAAGAGCCCTTTCTTCGCTTTCTATCTTCCTTCTTTTTCTTCCCCACCCCTGGAAAAAACGAGAAGCATCTATACAAGCAGGAGATTTTTAACCAGCTTTTATTAGATAGAAAAATATATCCGCCTTTCAAACAGCAAGCCGACAAAACTTGAGGCTTTTTTTTGGGGGGGGGGTTAACTTTAGGATAGTCCCCTTCTCTTTACCAAGTTATGTTTTTTGGGGGGAGGAATTGAAAGAAAATAGCAGAGAATGACATTTTTTTAAATGGAAAGTTACAAACTCTTCTTCTTCGGGAGGCGCTTGGTAAAACTAACAAAACCAGAAAGTGCCAGCTGGTAAAACAGATTAAAAAAAATATGGGGGGTGGAAATTTGCTAAATGGTAAGCTGCCATTTCTGGTATCCTCAAGTTTGAAAGTAGTTTGAAAAGTTAAGTCTACTAACTTTTCCCCATTTTTTTTTTTTTTTTTTTGAAATGAAAAATCAAAGCCTCTCCTAAACAGAATTCTAACACCTCCAAACTTTTCGGTTTTCTCTTGCAAATATTCTCCAATTAGCTAGAGACCCCAACCTGCATTATTATTTTTCCTCATTTTAAAAAAAGTGACTTCTTCTCTTGATGCAGGTTTTTTTTTAAAAAAATGGCCCTTCCTTAAAGGTGACATGGGGGGGAGAAAAACCTCCACACACATATACAAACTCAACTATCCAAGAACCAACACGGGTCTGTCTTGTTTTCCAATGCAAGCCTTGATTTAAAAAGATATATATATATATATTACAAAACAGACTGTCCCTGACATGGAGCGAGATTTCCTGTTTGGAAAAGGTAAAAAGCTAAGAGAGAAATAATGCATCCAAGGGAGAGGGACGGTTAAGAAATACGAAAATACTGATATAAATAACTAGTCTATTTCGAAGACCCCCTCTGCAGTCTCTCGCCATAGGTTTTCCTCACCCATTTTGGGAGAAGGGGCTGGCAAGGGGGGGCAAGGCAAAACAGCTGCAGGCTTGCACACACACACACACACATAATTCCTAGGTTTCTAGTCCCTTTGAATCTAGGAGAAATAAGCTTCCCAGATCTTAAAAAGAAGAGGAGAGAAGGAAGAAGCTATGTGGCAAAGGTCAAACTCAGGGAGGGAATGCAGGGGGTCCCCGGTCAAGAAGGGAGGGGGGAAGGTCACCTTTCAAGCCCACCAGGGACGAAACGAAACGCCCCCCCCCTCCACCCCAATGCACAAGGGAAGGAAAGCAACCAACCTTCTTCCCCCTAATTTTTTTCTTCCTATCTAAAGGGGGTACTTCTTTTATTTCGTTCCTTCCACCCACTAAACCCCACAGCTGTTTTATTGCACAGGGCTCCCCCCTCCCAAAACCCGGGCGTGCAAATACACGCGCGCCTTGCCCGGACACACACACACACACCCTTTGCAAAAGACCCGACCCACCTCGCAACTACCTGCCCGGGGGTGGGTAGGTGGGTAGTTCCTTCCCAAGGGAGGAGGGAGGTTGCTCCTCTCCCTTCCCCTCCCTCCCCACTCTCGGCCGAAGCAAACCCCCCAACCCGCACAGCTGCGCTTGCCTTTGCTAATGGGTCGCACGCCCCCTCCCCACTCCTCCTCCTCCTCCTCCTCTTGCTCCCGGGAGACCCGGCGGAGCCAACAAGGCAGCGCAGGGGGGAACGCGCAGGCACGCGCAGCACACACACACACACCCCCCTACACACACACCCCTACACAAAAGAGTGGAAAGCAGCCTGTCGCCAGCCAGGCAGGCAAGGCGGGCACCCATTCACTCGCGCCGCCGCCGCCAAAGTTTTTTGCAAGTCCGTCCGGGGACGCGCGGGACCGGACACCCCAACCCCCAATTCTTGCATTGCAGAGCCCCCCCCCCATCCCCTGAAACCCTCCCCCCACCCCACCCCCCAGCTCTGGGGGTTAGGGCGAAGATGCCCCAGAGAGGGAGCAAGGTTTTGCAAAGCAAGCAAGCAGCAGCAGCAGCAGCAAAAGAAGCGCAAAACTGGCATTGCTTCCTTTCCTTCCTCCGGCCCGGGATTTGGGGCAAGCTGCGCGAGTCCTTTGTGTGTGTTTGCGCTCCAGCGGGGCAGGACTCGCACCCAGCGCCCTTGCCCGGGGTGTGTGTGTGTGTGCGCGCCCTGCCTGTGCCACGCAGCCCGTCTCTCTTGCCTCTTTTTCGCGGCTTGCTTGCTTGCAGCGCAGCCCCGCGGGCGCGCATATACCCATCCATGCCCACGTCCGCATCCCCACGCGCGCGCACACACATACACGCATGCATGCATACACACACACACCCCTCTGCTGGAGGAACCCCCCCTCCCCTTTCCTTCCTTAGCCAGGGAAGCTGGCGGGAGCCCCCCTCTCCCTTACCTTTGCAAAGGCATGCTTCGTCCAGACTGCCTTCCTCCTCCTCCTCCTCCTCCGGCTTGCGCGACCCCCGCCCGCCCGCCCGCCCCCCAAAGCCGGGTTCACCGCCGCGCGTCTCCCATCTCACCACCTTCCTCCCAGCGCCATCTTGCAAGCTTGTGACGTCGGGAGCCGCGCTCACCCCTGACCCATATTTGAATAGAAGCCAGCAGGGGAAAAGGGGAGGGGGAGAAGGAAGGAAGGAAGCCAGGGGAGGGGGCAGAGGGAGGAGGAGGAGGAGGAGGAGGATAAGGCAGGGAGGGAGGAGGGAGGGGCACCCTATAGTCAACCAGCCAGCCAAGCCAGCCAGCCAGCTTCTTGCAAAGGACCAGCCTAAGGATCGGGTCCTTTGCAATAGGGAGGATTTGGGGCTGGGGGGCTTCGGCTTGGCTTGCAACGCGGTGGGGGGCGGCGTGTCCGAAAGCTGCAGCCGGCTTTTGGCCAAAAAAAAATAAAAAAAAAGTGGGGTGGGGTGGGTTTGCACGCGCACGAGGGCACCCGAATGGCATGCTTGCGCGCGCGTGCATGCACACCCACCCACCCCTCACTCACTCATTCATTCATTCATTCATTCATTCACTCTCTCTCTCTCGCCCTTGCACGCGCGCAGATACACGCGGGCTGTCTGGGGCTCCAACTACCCCCCCGCAGATCTGCTTGCCGGGCGTGCAAAAGAAAACAGAAAAAGAAAAAGGGTGGGAGGCGAAGAGAGGAGGGGGTGGGAAAGGGAAAGGGGATGCGCGGCGGGGGCGGAGGACGCGCTAATTGGAAGGTTTCTGATGGGGGGGTGTCTCTTTTTCTCTCTTGTTCTTTCTCTCGCTCTCTTTCTCTTTCTCTTTTTTCTCTCGCTCTCTTTCTCTCGCTCTTTCTGTCGCTCGCTCGCTCTCTTTCTCTTTCTTTTTCTCTTTCGCTCGCTTTCTTTTCTCTCTCGCTCTCTTTCTCTCGCTTTCTCTCTGTCGCTCTCTTTCGCTCGCTCTCTTTCTCTCTCTCTTTCGCTCTCGCTCTTTTTCTCGCTCTCTCTCTTTTTCACTCTCTCTTTTCTCTCGCTCTCTTTCGCTCGCTCGCTCTCTTTCTATTTCTCTTTCGCTCTCTTTCGCTCGCTCGCTCTTTCTTTTTTCCTCGCTCTTTCTCTCGCTCTTTCTCTGTCGCTCTTTCGCTCGCTCTCTTTCTTTTTCTCTCTAGCTCTCGCTCTCTTTCTCTCTTTTCACTCTCTCTCTCTCTTATCTCTCTCTTTCTCGCGCTGTCTTTCTCTCTCACTTTCCTATATAGATGCGCCCCTCCTCGTGGTGGGGGGGTTGTTGAAAGTGGGACACAACCGCTTGGTCACCCGCGCCAGAATTGCGCCGGCTGGTGGAACGGTGCGCGGTTTTTTTTGGCTCGCTGGCGGAACCGGACGGGCTTCTTGTGCTAGGTGTCGGTGGGTGGGTTCCTAAGGAACTGTTTACTGGAGAAAGGTGGGTCGGTGGGGGAAACGAGACAGCTCAGGATGCCGCGCAGGGGACAGCATTCGTGTCGCCTAGCTCCTCTCGCGCTGCGATCCAAAACTCCTCGGGAGTAAGAGGCGCGGAGGGCAACGAAAGGGTTACTCTCGGCTCGCAGCCTTTCAAAGAAGCGATACTTTTAAACCTAACCTTTCAAAAAAGAAAAAAAGGGGGGGGGGGGGAGAAGCAGAAGTTGATGTCCCACAGAGGCACAGATGACTCCAGCTCCCATCACACCCGGCCAGGCCATGAGGACTCCAGCTCCCATTACATTCTCCCCATCTGGGGACTCTGTCTCCCAACCTTTCTGCAACCTCCCCCTCCCCCCAAAAATAAATATGCACCTAAAGATACTGGAAGAACATCTGGGTCTATCTTGTACTTTCAACATGGTTCTAGTTCAGGAGTCCCCAAACTTAGCAACTTTTAAGACTTGTGGACTTCAACTCCCAGAATTCTCCATCCAGCACAGTTGGCTGGAGAATTCTGGGAGTTGAAGTCCACAAGTCTTAAAAGTTGCCAGGTTTGAAGACCCCTGTCTTCAATTCTACAGACAGGAGATGTCTGAGCCAAGCGGGGACACATCTGGCGATCTTCTCCCCTCCTAACTTTGGCCCAGAGAGTGGTTAGGAGAAACATCCCAGCCTTTTAACATCTGCTTTGTTTTGGAAGGCTTTAGGTTGTTAAGCAATCCTAAGAATGGAGCACAGCCTTGGAAAGGAAACTTGGAAATGAGGTCAGTTCTGCCTTCACACACACACACACACACCCCTCTTCCTCCCCGATTCCTGCCAAATGGATTGGAGAGGGAAAAGATGGGGGCTGCCAAAATTCCAGAGGATACTTTTTGTGGGTCCAACTTTCCTTTAACTTGATGCCCTCCAGATGTGATGGCTGGCTCTGCCAGGGCTGGTTGGAGAATTCTGGGGTTGACACATCTGGAGAAGAAAGAGCCAGCATGTGTGTGAATCTTTATTCACAGCAACAACAACAAAAAAAGCAAGCAGGATCTACTTCTAAGGTAGGACAGGATGCAGTTCAAATATCTTGAAAGGGAGCATGACTGGCTAGTGAACTAATCAGGATGATTAACCAGGAACGTGTTATTTTAAGGTGCAAGGGTTTATTTTTGGTGGCTTACTAGTCCAAAGCTTTTCGAGGTCTGGTGTTCTTTAATAAAAAGTGCCCAAGATTATTGACATTAGAAAAACAGATCATCATTACCAGTATTTAGAACTGTGGTGTCCCTGCTGCTCTCAGAGCTTGGTTGTATTTCTTGCAGACATTTCATTACCAAACTAGGTAACATCATCAGTGTAGTAGAGAGTGGGGTTTACTCTCATTTTATACTCTAGTAGCTTCCTGTATTGGTGGGAGTTTGATTAATTAGAAAGATATATTTTTTTCTTAAAATCATTGTTTCATTTCTTTCCTACTTTCCCTTCCTTCCTACCTTCCTTCCGTCCATCTCTTAACAAACCCTTTCAAGCCAGCCCTATTTCAAGCCCAATTTATTTATTAAATTTGTACAGCCTCTCAACCAAGTGACTCTGTGCCTCTTGCAACAATTAAAATAGACTCAGAAACAAAAAAACAAATCCAGAAAAACAAACATACCCACCACCAGTAAACAGAAAGACAGTGTGTGTGTGTGTGTGAGAGAGAGAGAGAGAGAGAGAGAGAGAGAAGAACGAAAAAGAAAGGCCAAAGAGAGTTGTTTCCAAGCACTTTACGTTTGGGGTGCTTTTTTTTAAAGAAAAATATTTTGTATTTATTGTTTGTTATGCTTCCTTAAGACAAAAGTTGGAAGGTAATAAAACTAGGAAAGAGCCAAGGATTCATCCAGGACTTATCTGCCGGGAACATTACTTTGATTGTTCACTTGCTGTGGCCCCCAATTTTTTTTTTGACCCAGATGTCTTTTATTCCAAGCCCCCCTGTCCCCCCCCCCTCAAAAAAAGGATTGCCCAGGCAAATAAAGATAAGAGATGGACCAATAATCTGTTGTAAGATATTTGACCTTTAGCTTTTTTTTTTGCAACCTATATAAACAGAAGAACCAGGAGCTAGAATGCAAAATCCTACAGGAAGTCTGCAAAAATTCCTAGGAATGGCGTCTCTGGAGCTCTCTGCCAATCTTCTGGAAAACATGGAATTAAAAATTTGTTTCCTTTTTTAAAAAATTGAATTTATATGATCCCCATCTCACTAACCAATAACTCTGGGCAGTTTACAGAACTATAAATAGTCGAACAAAACAATTCAAAAATTAAGAACATTAAAACCGGGGTGTCCAATCTTGGCAGCTGTAAGATTTGGGGACTTCAATTCCCAGAATTCCGCTGTCACAGTTGGGGAATTCTGGGAGTTGAAGTCCACATGACTCAAAGTTGCCAAATTTTGAGAAATGCTGCTGTTCAATTCGTTGACTTCTTCCCAATCTGCAAATTTTACAAAGTTGGGCAGGCTCATTATCTCAACTGCTTGCCACAGCTGATGCTGGCTGGGAATTTGGGCTGGGTTCTCCCTGAAGCACGTGAAGAGGATGCAAAATAATTCTAACCACCAAGGACAGAGCTTAATGAAAACTAAATTAGCTGGATTAATAAGTGTTTAGCATGCTGTTTTAAGCAGTTGATGATCTCAAGAACTCCGCCCTCCGTTGGGGGACTCCAGCTATCAAAATACCTTGTATGACTTCTGGACTAATGCATCACTTCCTACTTTCTTCAAAAAAGATGTTGAAACTCTAGAACAGGGGTTCCCAAACGGGGGTACGAAATGATAGTCCAGGGGTGCAAAAACTTCCATTTAGAAATGTCAAACTTATAGTGTATATGCATAACTACCTGGATACCCGTACTTCGCTACGAAACTATGTGATCGCGCTTAGTTTTTGGGGAGGAAAATAAGGGGAAAAATTGTGCGTCTGCCTACCAGCATCCATCGGTATTCATCTGGCGGGCCTCCTGTCTGTGAGAGAGTTGAGGGCTGTTTCGAAACTGAAAGTATTTGCTGTGTGAGCAAGGAGACAGCAAGGAGCCTGGATGTTCAACTGTTCTGTACTAAGCTGCTTGGTGCTGTGAAAGTAAAACTGAAACTGAACCTCCTCTCCTCGTGTTTTGCCTTTGGAAGAGATTTCTTTTCAGGTGGGGAGGGGGAGTAGAACTCCTTAGCATCAGAGCGTGTTAATAATATAGGAAATGCTAATGCTCCGATGGTCATTTCGAAAAATCCTTTCTTAGTGAGCGCTTAGAAGCCAAGAGGAACATGCCAAATTTCAAGTTTGTAGGCTTTACGGTTCTGGAGATTTTGTGATGATGTGTGAGTGGTATTTCACTTATATATATATAGATTTACTGATTAAACGTGTTTTCTCTTGGGTCAAATTTGTAATTATAACTTACCATCTTTTGCACAAATAATAGTAAAAATATATTGGCCCAAGTTTTATGGTCCTTTTCTTACTTTTAAGAAGCTTAGAAGGTCACAAAAGGGATAACATACAAACAAACGCAACCCTGGGACGTTGCAACCGTCATAAATATGAATCCAAATTTTTATGACGGGGAGACAGTGGCAATAGCCCTAAGTGTGAAAATCTTTTTTGAACCCTGCTGTCACTTTCCATGGTCACTAAATGAATGGTTTTAAGTCGAGGACTACCTGTAACAGAGGTAAAACTAAAAAAAAAAAGAACCCTTCACACCAAACATTCAAGACAGAAAAAGTCAAACTTCATCCATGTTTATATCTCCATGGAGAGAAAGAACTTTGCAGAAAACTGATGATTAAAACATGAAACCTTAGCTTTTCCCATAATGCTGAAAAGATTAATATGGAATATGACATTCCTGGAGCTGCTGCAGGATTGAAATTTAACGGGAATGTTACCAGTTTTTTTTTTTTAACATAAAGCAAATATTCAAGAATGAACAGAAGTGGAAACGAGCTGATGCATTTTGCAAGCCAATGGCCCAGAAGCCATCAGAGTTGATAGTCCGAATTTGGAAAGAAAGAAAAGAAGAAAAAAGTTCTCTGTGGAATATAAACTTTCTCACATGAACTCTGTGAACTTCAAAACTGAATAAAATCTCATTCATCATTTCCTAATCTTGCAACCCACATTAGGAACCAGATCCAAGATTTAAGAGGAATCAAAAAAGACACACTTCTTTTTTTTTTTTTCAGGGGAGGAAGGAAAGAAATAATTTTGGAAGGACATTCCTGTGACCTACAGCTGCTGGGTTGAGTCATCATGATTTCAGAGAATTTGCTTCCTCACATGATGGGGTAAAAAGCAATAGAGTCAAAAATCTGACATTTAGTTTTCCTTCACCCGTGTTTTCACCGATTTCGTTCTCATTTTCCGGTCCATGCACTAGTATATGTGGAAAATATTCATAAATCATAAAAATAACACAAATTGGCACCCCCAAAAAAGTTGAGACTCTTAGAAAGAGTGTAGAGAAGAGCAACAAAGAGGATTAGGGGACTGGAGGCTAAAACATATAAAGAAACGGTTGTGGGAATTGGGGATGTCCAGTTTAACGAAAAGAAGGACTAGGGGTGACATGACAGCAGTCTTCCAATATTTGAGGGGCTGCCCCAAAGAAGAGGGAGTCAAGCTATTCTCCAAAGCACCTCCAGGCAGGACGGGTGGAAACTAATCAAGGAGAGAAGCAACTTAGAACTAAGGAGAAATTTCCTAACAGTGACAACAATTAATCAGTGAAACAACTTGCCTCCAGAAGTTGTGGAAGCTGCACCACCGGCGATTTATAAGAAGAGATTGGAGAAGCATTTGTCTGGAATTGTGTAGGCTGGATGAGAAGACCTCCAAGGTCCCTTCCAACTCTGTTATTCTGTTATTAAGTGACTGTGTCTCGTTGCCCCTGCTTGCAAAATGGTTCAGGTCAAATCAAGAAGTAAAAGGATGTAGTTTTTTTTTTGTGTGTGTGTGAAGCTGTTCTGCTCAGCTTCCTTGCTATCCCTGCCTTTCAAGGTCAGATTCTCAGCTGCTGAATGGCTGAACCAGTATCCCTTCCCTCCCTCTCTCTCCCCCCACTCTCCCTCTTTCTCTCATTCTCACCCCTCTCTCTTTCTCCCCCTCTTTCTCTCTTTTTCTCTCTCTGTCTCTCATTCTCTTTCTTGGTTTCTTTCCCTCTCTCTTTCTCCCCCTCTTTCTCATTCTCTCCCCCTTTCTCTCTCTTTCCCCCTCTCCCTTTCTCCCCCTTTCTCTCTCTTTTTCTCTCACTCTCCCCCCTCTTTCTCTTTCTCCCCCTCTTTCTCTTTCTCTTTCTCTCTCTTTCTCATTCTCTCCCCCTTTCTCTCTTTCTCTCTCTTTCTTTTTCTCTCACTCTCCCCCCTCTCTTTCTCTTTCTTCCCCCTTTATTTTTCTCTCCCCTCTCTTTCTCTCTCTGTGTCTCTCATTCCCCTCTCCTTCTTCCCCTCTTTCTCTTTCTCATTCTCTCCCCCTTTCTCTCTTTCTCTCTCTTTCTTTTTCTCTCACTCTCCACCCTCTCTTTCTCTCTCTTTCTCCCCCTTTATTTTTCTCTCCCCTCCCTTTCTCTCTCTCTTTCTCTCTGTCTCTCATGCTCTTTCTTGGTTTCTTCCCCTCTCTCTTTCTCCCCCTCTCCCTTTCTCCCCCTTTCTCTCTCTTTTTCTCTTACTCTCCTCTCTCTCTCTTTCTCTCTCTTTATTTTTCTCTCCCCTCTCTTTCTCTCTCTCTTTCTCTCTGTCTCTCATTCTCTTTCTTGGTTTCTTCCCCTCTCTCTTTCTCCTCCTCTCCCTTTATCCCCTTTCTCTCTCTTTTCTCTCACTCTCCTCTCTCTCTCTCTCTTTCATTTTCTCTCCTCTCTCTTTCTCTCTCTCTTTCTCTCTGTCTCTCATCCTCTTTCTTGGTTTCTTCCCCTCTCTCTTTCTCCCCTCTTTTTATCTCTTTCTCATTCTCTCCCCCTCTTTCTTTTTCTCTCACTCTCCCCTCTCTCTCTCTCTCTCTCTCTCTCTCTCTCTCTCCCCCACCAGCCCAACAACGATGCCATCATCCCCACATCTGAGCACTGAGGAATCACATGCTACTCCTTGGGCAAGGTTGCTAAGTGGGTTGCTAGGTTCAATTGGCTATCGCCCTCCACGGTTATAAATTGCCGTTGCCCTTCTGGTCTGGTCAGAGCCCCCTCCCCTCAACAACAACAATAACCTCCAAGCTGGCACAGCAGCGTAGGGAGAAGGTGGGGGGGCAAGAGAGAGGCCACCGATGCTCCTAAGCTCATGGCTGATACCGCCAGAGAGATCTGTGGAAACCAATCAACTTCCTGGAAGGCAAAAGTTCTTTTTCAGAATTCAAGCAACATTAAAAAAAAAGACAAATTCCTGTCTTCTCAGTGTTTAAGATGGGTGGGGGTGGGTGGGGGGAAAACAGCCGAAAAAAAAGCAGGATGAACATTTTTCTTGCCTCTTGGACATGTCTACCAACCTCGCCCCCCCTGGAACAAGCATGTCCTGTTAAAGGTTTGCAGCTGTATTTTCCTAGACTCTTCAACCGGCTAATCAGAAACCTTTTGAGCAATTAAGTGTTTGAGCAGAGCGATCCAGATGTTCGGTGACTGACATGCTACAATGTCAGAGTTCTTTGATAAGCCCCAGAGCTTGCTAGCCAGAAACCAGTTGCTGCTCCTTCACAGCCAATACATACCTTCATTCACTTGCAAGCAATGCGTTTGCTCCCAAACTTGTAGTTCTACTCATACCTCCAGTTCTGGTTACCAAGCTGCACTATCTGGGACTGCAGAGTA